>NW_028140305.1:0-30245 GCF_965202585.1 Thalia democratica | reverse complement strand
ATAAACTTAAATATAGTAATAAGTCAAATACTTGAATATTTACTAGGTATGTACTTACAAAAAGTATTAACTGTTTTATCACTATAAAAAAAAGTTTAATTGAGCTCAAACCAATTAAGTTTTTTAAAGCCAAAATTTTTGTGATTTCTTAAAAGTATTTTTATTTTTTTCAAAATTTTTTGTTTTTATGTATTTTAACTTTCTTTGATATTTAACTACTTTTTACATACATAAAATTTATTAAAACAGATACTGAATACTTAAACATTAATATTTGAAACTTAACTAAACTAAAAAAAAATTATAAGGTGTAAATTAAAAAAAAAACACACAACATATTAAAGTAGAAACATACTTTTAAGCATGAAATATAAGATTACAACCATAAAACTTTTCATGTCTGAACTAAAATTAATAAACATTAAAACAAAAAGTTTATACTGAATTGTAAAATATTTTTTTAGGTTTACGTTTAAGTTTTTATCAATCAAAATTACCACTTTATTAAATCTAAGCATTATTTAAAGCTTGAAATACGATATTTTAAGACTAAAATTTGAAAAAAATAATGTTCAAGCTATCACTTTTATCAGGACTAACAAATACTAACTCATATTAAAAGTTTTAGTTTCAGTCATTGTTGTTCTTTGTACACATAAAACTAATTTAAACTATTCTTTTATAATGTAATTGTGAGCATGATTGTATTATATTGTTATCATTTCTAAAAAACAAGTTAGTTTGAAAAAATATATAAGCCTACTACAATAAAATTAAAATTTTTGTAGATATGAGTTTTTGTATATTAACCGATAAATAAAAGATCTAAGTTGTGAGAAAGTGTAAGTAAAAAATTAGACCTTACTACTTAGACAAAATAAAAATTTTTAAATAAAACTACCAACTACTGTTACAAATATTTACATTAAAAATAAACATTTTTTTAAATATAGCGAAATGAATGAAGTACAGTTCTAAATTAAGTTGAATAAGCAATACAATTTATAATATATTAGTATTATGCTATTTAATCATCATGCTATTACTAAATATTTTTTTATTAGACAGGAGTATTTTTCGCAATGTTTTAAAAGTTTTTAAAGTCTTTGGTTTACATATAACGCAACTTTTCTTAGGTTAAAAACCTAAGTAATAAAAAGTGTGTATAACATATTAATAACCATCAAAGATTTCTATCAAATTGTTGAAAATATCAAGTTGGCAATAAAATAAATGCTGGCTAATCAAGAGGAATTTTCAAGATTACTTTTTATTTTTATTTTTAACTTTAAATAGGTACAAGCCAACAAATATTCTTTACTTTGTTAATCACTTTTTGTTTACAGATTTTTACTTTATATATCAAAAACGACTTTCAGGTGTAGTAAAAAGAAAAGCTAACTATAAAGAACTTTTTGTGTATTTAAAGAAAATTTTTGTTCGAAATTATTTTTTTAAAGTAACTAAAAACTTTCAGTTAATAATGTAGTAAATTTGTTGATAAAATAGTTTTTACTTAATTTACGATTCATTTTATAAAGATTTTTTAAAACTAACTTACGTTCAGAAGTTCATAATTACGTTAAAATACAACTAAAACGTTTTTTTTTTTCTACTTAAAATATAATTCAAAAAATTTTATTTTGCCCACATGATTTTTGTTTACAAATTTTTATGCAAGCTTAAAAAAGCTTAGTTTAAAATTAATTAAATTTAGACTTCTAAAGTTTTTAATAGCTTTTATCTTAAAACTTTAATTACTATTGCAAACATTATTCTCAACAAAATATATTGTTTGGCTTGTATTTCTTTGTTTTTATTCTGATTAAATGTTGACTAATAGTTCTTTTAACAGTTTACTATCCATGACAACAAAGTTTAATAATTATTTTTTTGTTAATATTGCAAAATGTTTTATTTATCAGTAACTAAATTTTATATACAATATTATCTAATATAACAAATTAAATGTATATAAAATGTTAAATGGCATTTAAAGTTAATTTATGAAGGAGTAGAGATTTAAATAGTTTTTTTTTTTTGCAATTTTATAAAACTGTTGTTAATAAAAAAAAATTAAATTAAAGACATAGTTATAAAATGTCAAGTTATTTTTATAGTTTAGCATCGTAACGTTTTTAATTTTACTATTTAATAAAAAACAAGTTATTAAACTTATTGTGCTACGAATCTAAACTATAAAAATAACTTAAAATATCTAAAAAATGTCTTTAATTAAAAAGGAACTATAGACAAGCATTGCACTTGTTTAAAATATTCCAAAAAACAAAGATTGATATCGAACTGATAAGTGTTTGTTTTGTTTTAACTTTAAATATATGTGAACTAATAAATCTACCATTTGTGAGGAAGCTATATTACGTCATAACGCGACTAAAATCTTTTTTTTAAATTTTTTACAAATTTTGATTTTGCTCGCATTCATTTTGCTTCACAGTGTTACGAGTTTCTGACGCAAATTGAAATTATGTTAGTTTTAGACTTCTATAGTTTTTAACTTATAGTAATCCTTAAAAATAAAGATTTTTTGATAAGTTACTAAGTTTTAGCCTCAAGCTAATATATGTTTAAATAATTTATTTCTACTAATAGTAGTTTCTTATAATTATAGTGATAGTAAAAAATAGTAAAAGTTATTTTAAGGATTAATTTTTAGTTATATATAACTAGCAATTACCTTCTATTTCTTATACATGATTTTTAACAATCGTTTATACTGAAGCACTGAAAAATTTTGAGCAAAAATGGTTTGCTAAATGAGTCTTTGGAAATTAAATTGAAAATGTTTCATACAAGTTATAACATTAATAACTGCTTTAAAGTTATAACATTAATATTAAAATAAAAACTACTTGTACGTTGATTAATAATTTAACTCTTAAGATTAAAGTATATTTTATTTTGAAATAGCGTATAAAATGAATGAAGAAAAACTCAAATATTATGATATAAATAAAACCTCTTTTATATTACCTTGCTCAAAAATAAAAATTGAGTTCAAGGTTTTGTTCTTAAGAAGTTATAGGAAAAGACTAAACCTTTTTTAAATATTTCATGGTTTAAAAAAATAAATCTTATTAAGCAACATTTTACTTTTACTTTTAATGATTTGAACTTTTATGTTTAAGTGAATGTCATATTATAATTTTGTAATGCATAAAGTATATATACAACGGTAGGTTAATGACTTTAAATCAAACATGCTAAATAAAGTACAAAGTGTTTTCTGTGTCAGTTTTTTATTTGCGCAACTGTTGAGAATGCGTATATATTCGATATATAGACTAGCAGAGACAATATAACTGATCAATATTTAAAAGATCTTTATTTTGCAATAAAACCAAAAAGTAAAACAGTAACATATCAATAACAACTATACATATTAAATTGATACTTATTGTGTTTTTCGTGTAATCTATATAAGTTTGTGAATAGTTCTATTAATAATTTTTTTTTAATAATTCTTTTGATCGGAGGTAAACTTTAATTAATAAAAGTAATTATATTTATATAACACTAAAATCTATGTTATGTTTTATATTGTTCAATTTTAATAAGTTATTTAAAAACAAAACTTTAACTTTTAATTTTTTAAAAGAGTTCTTATTATGCTTCAGTTAAATTTTAAGTTTTATTTAAATTAGTTTTAGTATATAAAAAGTTTAGAAATTGTTGCAATTCAATAAAATATAAACTTTCTCCGTATTTAATGCAGACATTAGGTTTGCAAACAATCGCTTATAAATAATTTACATAGTATCTTATCGCATCTTGTAAAAAAACTCCCTGTATAATGTCAAACTTTTATATTCACGAAAAAACAAAACTATTTTGCGCGAACAGTTTTAAATTAAGTTTTGTCTTTTTAATAAGTTCTAAAATTAAAAATAAGATTCTAAAAAAGCTGGAAAAAATTATGGACAAATATTTCAATATTTTTTCTCGTGTAAAATAATAATGACTAATGAATAAGCTTTTGATAAAAGAATTATTTTTATTATATTATTTATAATCTTTTAAACTAAATATATGTTATCTTTTTTTTCAAAGTTTCTACATGTTTTTACAAATGTTTGATTTCAATCTGTTTAGAAATATCTTAAACTATATGTATATAACTCGAATTTACAGCTAAATATTAGTTATACGTAATAATTGTTTGAACTTATTTTAAAAATAGACATTGATGAACACTATTATAATTTAGTATTTATTGCTAATGCATAAGTAAAGTTTGTTAATATTTATCATCAACATATTTAAAATTAAATATAAAAAATATATATAAATATTTGTTACATATACTAATATTAAGAAAATTAATGGATATAACTTAATATAATTTATTACAAGCAAAAATTTAAAATTTACTTTTAAGATATGCGTGTCATAAAATAGTAGTCTTTTTGTTATTTTTATACTCTTATTTAGTTAGTATTAATATATCCAAGAGACTTAATATTTCAAAGATTTTCTAGAAAAATAAATAAACTATTTAGTATTAGTACCTTTTTTAAATAGGTATTTAATGTGCTTGCGTCAAATAGTTTTTAATAAGTATATGATCAACAAATAAGCCAATCCATATTTTTATTATCATTATTATGTTGAATACTATTAAATAAAGCTTTTGTTTTTTTTATTTGTTGTTTCATTGTTATTCTTAAGTTTAGAAAAATAGAAATCTAGTTTTTATCTTTTTATTTTACTTGCTTTAAGTTAATAACGATTCAAAAACACAAAATTTACAGGGCAGCATGCAGATTTTAGTTATAAGTGCAATTTTGTTTGAGCTTAAAAGTAAGTCTTCTGTTAAAACAAAGACATCAGCTCACTGACATGATTAATTAGATGTTCAATTTATTTGTGAGCAGTTTATATAAGCCTAACAATCATTAATATCTGGTTTTAATAAGCATTGTTTACTTTAAATGTTTTATTGTTTGAAAATTTTTTTGATAATTAGATAACTAGTTGACTAAAACTTTGCGCGTAATTAAACAAAATTCTAACTTCGCTTAATTTAAAACTACATTCAGCTTTTTTAACCATATCTAATTTAGTATATTTATTAATTTTTTCCTTGATTTATGCTGACATTGAATGATCAAAAACCAGAAACAAAACCAAAAACTTTATGAACATAAATAGTCTTGTTTTTATTTTTTCGTTACTAAAATTACTCAATAAATTAAAAATTTGTATTAAACATAAGATATAAAGAAACTTAAGCAAATTTTTCAATTTATTTCAAATCTATCAAAACAAAAAGTTCGTAAGATTTATTTTTTAAAGTTGTTAAAGTATTCACAATAGTGGTCACAAAAGTGTTACAATGGCAGCCAATGAAGCATATTTTGAACATTAATCTGTCATTAATCTAGCTTTCAATAGTTAGCAATCGAACTGTTTTCAAACCTAGTTTTTTAAAAATAGTATACAATTAAATAATTTGAAAATTAAATTGTTTAACTTTAGTGACGTATCTTGTCACCCGTAAATGTTTGCTTCATTATTTTTATTTTTTGTTAGTGTAAATAGTTCAATGCGTAGTTCATGTTTTTTTCTTAATTTTCAGCGCTTTACAATGCGCTTATTATAAAATATACTTAAAATTAATATGTTATATTCAGACTAAAATCCTCTAAAAAACATAAATGCACACAAAACATAGCAATAAATACAGTAAATTGAATTTCACATAGCAGCAAATAATTTTTTAAACAATATTTTATTTCAAATGTTTTCAAACTGTAGTATAAAGCGTCATATAATTGTTTTAAAACTAGTTTTTTCAAACAGTTTGTTTGCAACTTGTTCTAAATTAGTTTTTTGAACAACAAAAATATATTCACTTCTATTCGGTTCATGGTTTAATTGTGTAAATTCTATGCTTAAGCATGCTTTTTTATCATTGCTCTAAATTTGAATAAAATTTATGTTCTATTTTAATATCTCCATCATATTTCTCCTAGCCTTCTTATGTCGGCAATTATTACTTTTGTTTAATTATATAGACGTAAGACAAGTATTTTTAAAATGAAAAAAGAAATCGTTTAGTAGTAAGAAAGAAACATAAACTTAATTAAAACACTATACCATAGAGCCTACAATATTTGTTCTTAAGCACCTCTTTATTCTGAAGTGAAGTGAATAAAAGAAATTTCAATAAAAACGGATACCCATCAGAGTTGATTAAGAGGGTTATAAAATCGTGAGACAATAACCTAAACAAACCTAATATATACAGACTGGAAAAGTTTTAAATAGTAGGAGAAATATATATTGATGAAACAACACGTTTATTTGAAAATAAATAGAAATGTTTAACAACAACTTACCAACAAGTAAGTCCAGAAACTATAGGTTTTTCAAAACCTTTATTTAAAGTGCAGTTGAAAGATCCGATACTAGACCTAAAAAGAAATTTAGTCTCTTTTCCTTGAAAGATTTTTATGATATATTGATTAAGATTAACTAAATAAGCTTGTTAAAAAAAACATGTTTCTTTTATTAATACTTTATGTAATGATACCATTTATTTACTGCAAATACTTTTCTAATGTAAACAAATACATAAACTTTTGTATTGTAAACAAAGGTTACAGTGAAATAAATTTTATATATAACTTCTTAAAACAAAGTAAAAATAAATAACATTTTTAATCTACAGACGTATGTTTGAGTGAAATTTGAAAATTTTTAATAAGTTTACATTTAATTTAGGTTCATATTTACCGAACCAAGTTACAAATTGACCTTTAATAATTTAAGTATTTTACATTTATAAAAACTTGAATAACATATAAAGAGAACATAAAAATCTTGTATAAAACTACAAAAACATAATAATTAGTGAACTTGGTTACTTGTTAATGAAATAAATTTATATGTTACAAATTGATACAGATATTGAATTTAAGTTTTATAATACTAACAAAACTTTATGTTTAACTTTAACTTTATTATTTAATAGATTTGTGTAACATCACAAAAGCAATAAACATTTTCTACAAAAGCTTTTTTAAATTATATTTTAAAATTCTGTTATACTTAGCCATTAAGAAATTTGTAGCTTTAAATAACAAAGCATACTAAATAGTAACATTATCTAAAAAATAACAAAATTTATACAACTTTAAAAAATAAAAAAATTAACCTTTAAAACTACTGCTTTTTTTAAAGAGAACATACATCTGGTTCACTTTTCACAATTTAGGTAAAAAGTTCAATAATAAAAACACCTAGTTTAAATAATCAAAATATTAGTCTCCCTTTAAAAAAACTGAAGTGTAAAAGTGGTTAAACACATAAATAATAGTTTTATCTATAGTTCTTTTAAACTAAACAACAAACAAATGTTATAGATTTAAATAAATAGTCTTATTTAATGTTAATATGCAGTATGCTTGTTAAAATTTAACAAAATTTAAAACAAAGAGTTTATTTTAACAATTGACTCTATTTTTTTGCGGTTATCATTATCAATAAAAATTATATCATTTGTGAACGTTTTTTTTTGGTTTTCGTAATTTACTAGAAAAAAATTAAATTATGTTTTACTTGAGCCAAAGTTAATTAAATAAAAGGCGCTTATATAAGCGCTGAAAATTACCCAAACATTTTTAATAAGGAAATTCGACGTCATAAAGTTATTATATACAAAAAAATGAAATAAACATTTGCTCGTAGCAACGAAATAATGTCACTAGATGATTAACTATATTATTTTTTAAAGATTTAATGGAATTTTAGTATGAAATTGAATTTTTATATATTCCAAATTAGTTATTTGTTATTGATCAAGTACATAAATATAACACAATATTTTTTTTTGATTTGTTATAGTTTGATTGATTCCAAATTAACAAACACTTCATTTTGTTTATTTTTATTTTTTGCTTTATTTATTTATTTTATAAGGGCTTTTAATTGTATGCCGAATAAAATTTTTATTTCATTTTTTCTTAATATACTTTTTTTTATCTTGCTGTTAATGTTTTATGCTCATAAATAACAATTATGTATTCCAAAAAAAAAAAAAATATTGTTGAATTACAAAAAAAAATTCAAGTCAAGGTCGAGTTTAAAATTAAACACACTGAAGACAAGCACTATATAAAAAAACCATTGTTAATTGTCATTTGCTTCTTGTTTGATATATTAAACTTATTAGTAAAGCTATTAAAACAAATAAAATGTAAAAGTTTATTTCAAAATTAAATTTTATTTTATTGTATTATATTACGTTTTTAAAAATAATTTTAATAAAAGAATATTTATATCTGAACTGTGAAAAGTAAACTGTTACTTACCAAGAATTCAGATTATAACAAATAAATAATAATAGTTGTGTTTATTATGCATTAAAATATGCTTAACTTATTTTAGTGCACTAAAGGTTTTGCATATTTTAAACTTATTGTAGCAAAATAAGTAACAACTCTATTAAAAGCATATAAATTTACTCGCAAACGACAAATGCATGTAAGGATATTTTTTGTTTTTAGTAAACTGTAGTGTACATTAATTAAAAGATATTTTATTTTTAATAAGTCTAACGCTTGTAAGTACTTACTCATATAAATTTACATTTTTTTAGTATGTATCTAAACTTAAAAATTTGTTTTTTCTTCTTTATTTAGTTTCATTAAAATTATATTGAATATTATAAAAATAGTTTATATAAAGCTGCCTTAACAAAACTAAAACTAAGCTAAATCTAAAACGCTTAAAATTTAACTAACAAGCCCAAAACTTTCTAAAAAAATTTCAACAACGTAGTTCATTATTGACAATAAATGTCTTCCCAAACTTTAATGCAACCTCTTTCTAGGCTTTATTAATGTATCAACCATATGGTAGGTAAGTTTCAGTTATATAACCACAGATAAATACTTAATTTAAAAAAGCAAAATAGTATCATAAAATAAAGAATTTTACTATCAAATTTGTTTTGTAAATTTCTTTAAAACAGAATTATATTAAAACTCGAACAGCTCTAAGTTATCTTTGTTCTCGTTTGTTTTTATAATTTTTTTGCTAGTCTATTTATTTAATAAATGGTATTTATTGTTTTCTTCAACTACTTAGAAGTTTACGTGAAAAGCAAAAATCACGATTGGCTGACTAAAAATTAAACCATTATAACGAAAGTGTAATAGTAAAATTAAACTATGGATGCAAAATGTTATTTTTTTTCTTTTAACAACACTTAAATTATAAACTTTTATAATCTACTATGGTTATGCATCCATAATAACTTTTTATAAGTTTTTTTGTTTGAATGAAAGAAAGTACAAGATATGTAGCGTGATATAATGAAACAATATCTTAAAAAACTAATTAGGTTGTGTTAACTGTTTACGTCATGACTGTTTAAACACAAACATTCTCATAACTTAAAATGTACACACAAACATATCAATTTTTAAGAAATTAGCTATCTTCTTTTTGACTTTATTTTAACCTTCTTAATTAAGGTAAATACAATTTAATTATTATTTTATATTACTATTTATTAATATTATTAATACTATTTTTTTCCCTATAATATACTTTTTTGTTTATTATAATTTATGAATTAACTTAACTCAATAGTTTTTTACTTCTTTAAGAATGTATAAACATAGAATACGTTGAATTGGGTTAATAAGATTATGTTTTCTAGATTATTACTGTTAATTATTATTATACAAAATTAAAAAATAGTAACTGAAATTGACATAAACTTGTTTACGTTTCGTCAATTGTGAACCTTAAGGGTGGGAAGCCCATTTAGTTTTAAGTTATATCATGTTATAAAGTAATATACTTTTTATATTAATTAAAAATCAAGATAAACTTTTTAAATGACAACCATAACAGTCAATATGTGTTTCAATAGTTGTTCGTCAAAAAACTAAAGAGCATCTTAAATTAATCAATTGAAAAAATGTCTTGATAATATGACTACTACCTTGACTTATAAATAAAAAAAAATGTATAAGATTTCTAACTACAGTTGCTACTTAAAGTAAGGTTTTAAAAAGGTATTAGTTGATAGCGTACTACACAATTGCACACAAACTAATAATTAACTATCTTTATATTTTACCAAGTTTGATAGTATGTTTTTCATTTAGATAGATTTTTTTATTTCTTAATTTATGATGCCTTGAAGTCTGACCAGTATAGCTTTTTTCGCAGAAGCAGTTAAATCTATATACGAAAAAAGTGTTACCTAGGTTGTGTATTTGGACTTGAGTTCCAAACTTAAAACTGGGCATAAAACAAATACTACTATCTTTAGAAAAAGATCTTTAGGTATTTAATTTTTTTAATATTTCAACGACGCAACCAGCAAACGCTGGGTTTAATTTGTTCATTTGTGTAACCAAGTTTTAGTTTCAGTGTTTTTAAGAAATAATCAAAAAAAATCTGTCAACCACAAATAAAGTAATCAACTAAAATATTGAAATTTTATTAATAAATGTAATATTTTAAAATGGTTTAAAATATGCATAATTATTAAAACAATTACAATCAACAAGCGGTAGCTTGCTTTTGTTGTTTTCTATACTTTTATTTTCAACCTTGAACTTTTTTTTAAATTTCTTTTCGGATAACTTAAAGATCATGTCATTATTATACAAACAATTTGTTATCTTTGTTTTAATGATACTATGTTTTAAGTAGTAAGTTTCATAGAAAAGTTAACTCTCTAACTAAACTAAACTATATGTTACTCAAGATAATAAAATATTAAATAACTTATTAAGATTTATTTACTATATAAAATGTAACATATTAAACATATCGTTTTTTATTACAAAAACAAAACAATTGCAACCAATTAATGTTCAACTAGCATTAAAATTGTAATATTGTTTTCAATTTAACTAAACTGAAGCTATTTTTATTTTTTATTAAAACTATGTGAGTATTTTAAAAAATGCAAAAAAAAAACTGAATATACTGTTGCTTTAATTTGTAATAAGATTTTATATGTAAGTTTGTTTGTTTTATTTTTATATATTATTCTTAGATAATCCTCTTTTGATTACGTTATGATAATTTATTACTAGAAAATATTTTTATATTTATTTTCATAAAATACAACAATATACTTTAAAACTTGGTTTAAACTTTTGTGTACCATATAAAATACTATTGCAAAACAGCCTCAAGTCCTTTACTTATTTTTAAAGTATTAGTATGTCTGCATTAGTAGTTTTTTTAAGGTTTTACATGATTCTCTAAACTTAACTGTTAAAATTTTTCAAAAAATTTCAGTAATTAAAACGTAAACTAACTTGTTATTTTTAAAGTAAAGTATATTTAATAAGATGTAAGAAACATATAAAAAATAATCGTCAAAAATTTTGTTGAAATTAATTATTGATTTTTTATTTCAAATCAAAGCAGTAAACAAGCTTTGTAAGATAACTTTATTTTAGGTTTTTAAAAGCATTTATTGTCAATTTGTTTATATTTGTCTCGTTGTTATCAATTTTATTTGAGCTCAATTTCAAAACATTACGTCAGCTTTGTTTCTTGCTTATCTGAGCAGACACATAAAATTACTTTTGTAGCTAAACATGAAAAGATAGAAAAAATATTAATGACACGATTTTTTCCTTTTGATTTTGGCTTTTAATGTCTTTTAATGTCTTTTATTGAACGTTTTATAAATTTAAGTTTTAAAACAAGTTTTTAATCTATCCGTAAACGTATATATATCAAACACTATTGTATTTAATGCTTAAAGTTGTCAAGCACGATTGTACTTATAAATTACTTGAATGACCATAAATTTGTAACAAGCTGAAAGGTTAGATTTTATTTTTAAATTCTATTAAAAATTTTAGCAAATAAACTTAGGTATATAAAAGTATAGTGTTTTTCTGCAGCATTTTTTAAGTTAAAACAATTTTTTGAATTTTTGTTATCTATTTATTCTGCCATAAAAAAAATGTACGTTAATAGTTTTTTTTTTATTATATGTTTTGTACCTACTCCGCTCCTGGAGGTTTAAATACCGTGCTATTTACAATATAAATTTATAATATATATACAATATTATATATATTTTACAACTTATGTAAATATATATAACATTATTTGCATAAATAAAAATTGTGCATATATAATATGTTAATATTTGCTTTGAAAAGAATCTTGACATCAATGATAGTACGTACATTTTATTGTAAGAGCTTAAGCACTGGCATCTCGTACTTTGTCTAATTTAGATAGTATAAAATAAGTTAGAATTTAATCATTATAAGTAGCTATTTTATTGTTTAAAAACTTACTATTTTTCAAAGTTCCTTATCGTTTGTTCTACTATTAAGTCTATTACTTAGGTAAAAAATTAAAATTTCAATAATTAGTAAATGATTTGTTCATAACTTGTATCCAACGACTGATTACAATTAGTAGATCTAAAATTATAGTGTATTATAATATCAGCATATTGAAGTACTAGATTTTTAGAAATATAACTTATTTATAAGTCAGTACTTACGTTTTAAATTAAAAAACATTTAATCTAATTTACAGTGAAAATATTTTCGTTAAAATTAATGGAAAAAATTTTTAAACGAAAGTTTAAAACTATTTGTATTGATATGTAGACTTAAAAAAATAAAAACAACTTAAATTATTTTTTAATTGACTTTGTAGTAGTGTTATGTAAAAAGTTTATAGATTTAAAAATGTTATGTTTTAGCTCTTTAAGGACAATATATTGTAGTTTTTGTTTAAAGCTAAACGATTTTTAACTATTACCTTATAGAAATAGTTATTAATTATATTAATATAGTTCAATTACAGTTATAAACATAGGAAAATTTGCAATTTGTTAAAATAATATACAGTAATATTACAGTAATATACAAACAAGCAATGTAAAAAATCATCATTTAACATGTGACGTAACTAGATTATCTTATGTTTTACCAAAAATATACCTTAAAAATTATGTTTTATAGTAAGACTAATTTTGTATCTAATACAACTGTTAATTACTTATTATACTTTGTATCAGACAGCATAACTTAATAATACTTGAATTTCAGTAAAAGTTTCAGTTTTTTTTCAGTAAAAAGTAAAGAACATAGTTATAAATTATTATTGTAATATTTTAAATCAGGGTTTCCCAACTTTATCGAACTGGCCTCCGTATGAGCTACGAGCAGCTTATTGGCCATAGGGAGATTGTGAGGTCATTATTTTAAACTTACACTATATATTACGGTTTTAGTACATAGGATCAAAAAAAAATCATATGGTTTTAATGGTAGGTTTTTAAATAATTTTGTTCAGGGTGAAATGTATTTTTTTAGTTTTTCAAATTGAGCGTATGAAAAACAGATTAGGTAAATCTAGTTTAGATAAACATAAAAGTATTCTTTGTTTAAAATAAAAGACTGGTAAATGTTCACTTATGTTAGTTTTACATATACTTATCTTTAATTCATTTCTATTCGTTAACATTTGTTTTATTATTTTGCTCATGTAAACACGCTTGCATTATATATATAATGTATATTTTCTAAAATTTTACTGTACACAAAAAGTTAGTTTATTATCCTATTTATTAAATTTTTTACCTATTAGCTACATATTTCTTTGTATTTCTTTGATTATACATGCAGCTCACAATTAATTAAAAACACAGTTTTCACTTTATTTGATTAACTTGTTTATTGTCACTATTGTAAATGAAACAATTATTTTGATCTGTAGAATAAAAAATGTATTTTTTATTATAATTAAAAACTTTGATAAAGAATCACAGTTAGTTTTCAGGTATTTTCGTTTAGCCTTGTGCTGAAAACTTATAGTTTAATATTTTGTTTTTAACATACTTGAAACTTCATTTAAAGTTTTAATTAACTTCTGATTTGATTTAAATTTTATATAACTATTACTAATTCATCGAAGTAATCAATATCTTCTTACATGTTTTAATAGTTTTTTTTAATTTATTTCTAAGAAAACGTAATAAATATATGTTGATGGTGTCTTCAAAATTTTTTTTTGAATATTATTGTAGTGTTGAATGTTTATCAACTATTTTTGTTATGTTTTTACTACTTTAATTTTTCACGCTGTTTTTAACAAGGCAAAGTTTATTTATCAAATACTAGATATATTTGATAAATTACAATTTTACTACCTCTACTAGAGGTACAAATTCTGTTCAATAAACGTATTGAGAATAAAAGTAATTGCTTTAAACAAAAAAAAATTCTATATTATCGTTTGCGTTAAGTATAGTTATGCAAAACAAAAATAAAAAGATATGATAAAAATAACCTTAGTATTTTTGTACTTTTTAAAGATATCATTTTTCAAAATTAAGTATATTTTACACTATGTGTATTAAGTTAAAATTTCTACGCATTTTTAAAATACATGACTTCAATAGTCTTTTAGATTATATTTATAGAACAAACCAAGTTGTTATAATTATAGCACTTTTTTAATAAACAAATAACTTTTTGATAAAACATTTATGATTTTGTGTTTGTTTTATATTTTAAGTTTAATTTTTTAAATGCTAGAAAAAAGTTAAATAATCTAAATATTTAATCTGAATATATATAATTCTACTTGCTAGTATTTTGTATATTGTGCATTTGTTTCTTACTAAATCAATTACCTAACAAAATATTTCTTTAAGTAAATAACTTATTTATTACTACAAAAAAAATTGTTATTGGTTGTTTACAAGCGTTGTACTTGTTTAAAATTAACACGCTATTTCAAGAGCAAATATGTAAAACTCAAACCTTTTATATTTTATCAATTATATTTTTGGTTGTGTGTTTAAAGTGTTCCTGAAGTAAATTTAAAAAGGAGGTTTTTTATTAATAAGAAAAAAAAACTGTATTAATTAATGAATTGCTTTCCTTTTAATTTACTCAGATTACAGTTATACCGTTGTTTATTTTGTATTCAAATATTTAATACACTCACTATCTTATAATGGTATTTATGTTTTTTGATGCTTAGATTGGCAATAAAACAATGTTTTTGTTGAAAACTGAGCTTTCATGATAAAAGGAAATGTCTGATAATTATAATACTAGTACCATACGTTTAAAGGTTTTTGTTTCGCTAGTTTGAAAGCATTTAAATAATTTTTTTTTCGAACTTAGTTTAAATTTATCATACGATTTCTACCTATAAACTCTTTATTCCAATATAAATACATATTTAACTAGCGACAGCCAGTTCGTTTTGAAACACACAACTCAGTTTAGACTCAGGTTCGAAAGCGAAATCTTCAGTTATAAATATGTTTTAGAGAAAAATAGCAAACATTGATTGAAGTTTTATATTTTTAAAGTAGTAAAAAACGATTTTTTTATGTTTGTGTTTTAACTATGATTCATTTTAGACTTATTATTATTCAATTACGTGCAACAAAAATATATTAGTTTTTAGCCTGTACATAATAATTATGTAAATCTGTTGTTGTTAACATGATTTTGAAAAGCTATATAATACTTTTTTAATTGCTTTTTACTATTCATAATTTCGTTTCTTTTCCAATAGACTTGATTTGAAATTTAAAAATGTTTAGTTTTAAAGTTGGTTTTATGAAAAAAATTAAGTTATTTAATTCAAAAATTAAATAAAAAGTAATTTAACTTTTCAAATAGTAATTTTTGTTAATGGAAGGATGTAAACTACAACATAAAGCATAGTTTAAAAAAAATAAAGTATATATAAAAACCTTAAGTTAATCATGATGTGTTTTTGAAGTACTCATGTTTTTCTTACTTTAACACTCTATACTAAATCTGTTAAAAATTATTCTATTCAGTGATGTATTGTTCTGAACAAATGTTGTCTTTATAAAATCGAAAAATAAAAAACTAGTTGCCAGGTGAAACTATAGGTTTGATAAGAGACTAAGGTTAAGTTTTTGAAAGGACAGCATATCTAAAACGTCATTTAAGTTATAAGTTTTTATTCATCCTTGTTTTTTTACATTTTTATCCAATGCTTATAACGCGATTTACATTATAAAGCGTTAAGAATTTTTACACTTAAAGTGTAGATAAATCATTTACTAATCAAATTTCAACATACTTATAATTTATTACAAACTTAAAGATTTTCCATAAAAAATTAAAAAAAAAAACTTAATTGCAGCTCTGCATTTAGTTTTACAAATAAAATGGAATTTTTTCAACATTCTTTTTTTGTTAAATTCAACAAAGCACTTATCATTTTTAAATGATTGTTACAGTTAATCAAGTGTAACTGTATATTGGAATACCTAAAACAAATATAAAACAAAATTTTAATTATGTATAAATTCATGATTAGTCAATAAACAATCTAACTTTTATTAAAATAGCTGATAAAAAATAATGTGTTAAAGAATATTATCTATACCTCTAAAAAACAGTTTTCAAACAAAAAATGTAAGTAATATATTAAAAGCTTAACAGTTATTTTTTCTTATTCAATTTTATTTATGTTTTAGCTTCTTTTATAAGAAAAAAAATAATTTACTTTGGAGACAAAACAAGTTATGCTTTCATTATTTAAAGTTTTAACTATTTTTTCTTAAATTCGTTTTAAGCACCTTCTGGTATTCACTCACTTTTACGGTTTGTGTTACTCAAAAGGATATACTTTGTAAAAAATTTCAATTCTATGCTTGTTTTTAAGTATACTACTAAAAATAATTAACATTATACTGCAGTTATACAATATTTCTTTATTTGTATAAATCTGCAGCAATCGACAAAAATAAACAAAAAAAAAAGCTTTCATAATATCTAAAACAAAACTTGTCATTGACAAATCATTTAAAGCAAAAAACTCCGTGAAATCTGTTAAAAACAAAATTTAACGTTTTCAAGAGTATAAAATTAAACTAGCGTCAACCATACTAAAAACTACTTTTAATTCAAGTTTAAAGTATTAAATATTAATTAAATTTTAAAAGAATAATAAGCTTAGTTTCAGAAAAACTTATTTTTTTATTATTTTTATATCTGTAGTCACGAGCTTAATAACAGCAAATATAAAAGTTTTTAATAAATAATTAAAAAACCATTATTTCAACGTTTAGTAGTGCAGCATATAAATTAGTTTAAAACGTTATAGAAGAAAGTAAAACTCTGTATACATTACTCAAAATAATATTATTTTTTAAGTTAAAGTTCATGATTTTTTTTCTTTTTTAGTTTTAGTTTAAGTGAATAGTAATTAAATCAACTTATAAATTGTACCTGACTAAACAAAAGTATTTTCTAACTTATTTAAGGTTAAAAAACATGTAAAGAGAGCATCGAAATTAATTTAAATTATCAAAACAAGAAAACATTGTAAATGCCAAGTGCTTTAATGAATGTCACTAATATCTTCAAAAGCATTTATAAATTATAACTAAATGCATTAAGCTTATCTTTCTTTCTCATTGGAAAATTTTTAGCTTTCTGATAGAAAGTATAAAAAACTTCATATAATTTTAAAAAAAGTAACAATTCCATTATTTTATTAAACTAATATAAAAAAACAATTTAGAGTAACAATAAGTTACAAATGTCTGCTAAAATAATACTGTAAAGGTTCTTCCTAAAACTGGTTTACTTGTAAACCTGGACTTATGACCAAAAAAACTCGTTCGTAAAAAACCATTTTCATATTTTACTTATATTCATTGAATTCAAAAAGCTTAGTTCTTATCGTTGATACAAATACAATATAAGCTTATTTAACATTTCATTTCAGTATTGATAATTTTAACAAGTTAAACAAACATTAAAAGTTTCATGAATGACTTCATTCAAAAACCAAATATCGAACCAGTTGAAGTTTTTATATTTGTAATTAAAATACGTTAAAACTAATATTTAAAACACATTCAATTTTGCTTACCTACTGCAATATTAATATTTTTTATTGTTTTCACACAAGATAAAAACTAAATACTCAATATTGAAAAAAAAGTCTTGACTTTTATATCTTTTTTACACTTATTGTGCATTATTTTTATTTTTCAATAAATGCTATATAAAAAACACAATTTTTTTAATCTTATTTGTTTAATACAAAATTTACCGAAAATATTTCCTCTGAGTAAACAAGATTTATTTATAGTTAGGTAGAACATTTGTTATTGTTAGATTAATATCGTGTGATAATAGTAATAACTACTTAACACCTTTTCAATCAAACCTTTAATAAGTTTGCTGTTTTGATAATAAAACATCTTTTTATTTAATATTTAACAATAACTATTTTTTTTATATTAGACTACTTACACAAGTATTGTAGGTTATATATTTGAGTTTGATACATAATTTAATGAAAAATAAACTTAAGCTTGCAAAAACTTGTCCATACACAATTATGCAGATAAGTTTATTTCTATTTTGTTTAGTTTTCTAATAATTATAACCAAACAAATTGTCGTGTTGTTATAGAATAACGTTTTAATTTTTTTAACTTAGAATCTCAATTTTACATACAAGCATGAAAAACTATGAAAACTATTTTTATTGTTTTACATTTTAGCAAATTAAATTCACACGACTTTATGTTTTCAGTATTTTTACCAGTAGTATAGTAACCTCTGCAGTTACAGTATACTTCAACACCAATTTTTATTTATAAACTCTAAGCTGAGCAGTTCATTAGACTGGATATTACTTTTAGTTTACGTAATAAACGCACACCTGTGACCGACAACTTCAAAAAATCATATATATAAAATGTTTTACTCTTAATTAATATGTTGGAATTGTAGGTCGTTATTTGAATCAAGAATATATACTTGTAAAAGGAAATAATTAAAGATCTCTGTACAAATCAGTGGAATTTAGAGTAAGAATGTTTATACCAACATTTATCCTTAATATACCTTATACCTCTAGTGATATAACATGGTGCTTATGTATATTTGTTTGAAATGCAAAACCAAATATTTTACACAATTATACACACAGCCTATATTTAAGTATGAAAGTTTACGCTGACAATCTATAAACTTTAGCTTATTAAAATATTACTTTAAAATAGCTAAATAAATAAAATGTTACCTCATTTTTAAATACCTTATTTCTGATTTCTTATTTCTGATTTCTTATTTCTGAAGTTTGTAAGTGTAGAAAATATCACAAAACGTCATAATATTTTTGACAACAACATCTTTAAAATATATAAAGTTTACTTAAATAAAGAAATTAAAAGACAAATTAGAATTTTATCTTATTAATTATTTAATTATTTCCAGATTTTTTAAAAATATAACATAAAAAGTTTACCTCTTTTACAGTTTTTAAATTAGTGGGCATTGATATAGTATGAATAAATAAAAGTTTATCAAATTCGATCTTCATAAAAATAAAGTTTATCTAAAAAATAAAAAAACTTAATTTCGTGAGCATTCTTACACAAAATTTATATCGGCATTTTATTTTCTTATAAAAAAAACTTCTATACAAAGTAGTTTCTTTGCATGAATTCTTAAAGCTTAAAGTAAAATGTTGTAATAAATAGTTATATAGTAAATTTAGTTTTAAATAGTTATATAGTGTAAAATCAAAAATAGCTAAGTAAGATCTTTAATTTGTTTAAGCTTTTCAGAAAAAAAACAATCTTTAAACGTTACACATTTAACGTTCATGTTATTTTTATATTACAAAATTGAATCTTTGTATTTATGTAAAAACTTGAAAAATAAATCTAACAAGATATAAAACTTACAAAAAACAAAAACTGTCGCACTTTACAAGAAAAAATTAGCAGAAAAACAAATACTTTAAACAAATAGAACAGTAACTGTTAAAGATAAAAACAATTCATTAAGACCTTAAGAACTCATTAAGTTTAATTCATGAAAAACTTTTTTTTAAATTATTTTACTACAACTAGCAAATAAGTCTTAAGCCTAAACAAAACAAACAAGTTTGACACTATAACAAATAATTTTTTTAAGAAACGTTTTAGTCAACATCTCACACATTTCAAAATTTCAATGAAATTTTACAATTGGATAAAGAAGTTTAACCTTTTTCTAAGTTTATTTATTAGTTATATGTAAGTATGAAAAAGAACATTTAAAATTGAAGTTATGTTAGGTCAAAAGCTACAAATTTGCATTTTTATAAGTTTTAAGTTTTATTTCATATTTACTGAAATAAATAAGTACAGCTGTAGAACTACCATTTGTGAGAGCGCTTTATATCTGTTAAAGGAAGTTGGTACTATTTAAGTTTAAGTAGGTTAAAGTTAGGAAAGTACTATTAATACATAATTTTATAGTTAAAGCTACGATATTACTACTTTGTGCTACATTTAAACATATTTTTACATCTTTGATAGCGCTCAAAATCACACTGTGTAACCGTCCTCAATTACGATGTTGTTAGGTTGGTTTAGCTGCCCTTAAATAAGATAACAAGAAACGGTTATTTTAAGTATTACAGACGTTCAGATGGAACGCAGGCTTTATTTGATATACTAGTACTTACCATGAAAATAATAATATAAAAACTAGTTATTAGTGCACGTGATTTTATAAACAACATTAATAAACACATCGTGAAATAAGTGAAAGAAAAGAAATTAAAACCAATGACTTCTGATAAGAGCCCAGTAGGCACATATACTAACTACTAAACATTTTGTTGAAATGTACAGAAAGTAGACTGAACGATCAAGTATTCTATCCACATTCTATCAATAAAACCCTTCTCGATTGTTCATCATACGATTCGCAATCCTGTCGTCAACACGTAGTTTTGTGCGTTCTCTCCCCCGGTAGTAATCCGCCGACTCGCGTCTCTCCCGTCACTAATCCGCCGACTCGCGTCTGCAAGCTAAGTTTTAAACTCTTTCTCTCAAATTTACTTCACGCTTCTTTTTCTTTTTTTTTATTCTCAAAACTAGTTGTGACGTCACTGAAAACATTGAAATTCTTTAACTTTGGCTCTTCTGAAATAAAACGAAACATAAAATGTAATGATTGGTTCGTTACATTTTCTCTTGCTTAATTTTTTTTTTTCTTTTTTTCTTGCTTTTTTTTATATTTTTCTAAATCTAGTCTCTTACCTTACCTCTCTATTTTGTCTTCATTTTAAGATTATTTTTTTTTTTCTATTTCTGTCTAGTATCAGTTTCTATCAACATTTTTATACTTAAGATTGTTATATCAACATTACCTTTTAATGTATCAATAATCATTTACGTCTATCATTTAGTACCTGTACCCACAAACTCCTTCCGAAACCATTGGTAGAATATAAAAAAGAAAAAAGATAAAAAAACAAGTAAATAGAAAAAAATTAGTGAGTAATGGATTAAAAACACGGCAAAAAATTACAAACCATAACAAAACATTTTCTAAAGTAAAACTAATTAATTGATTCAGTAATTCATAATTTGTAAGAATTAAGTTTGGTGTTACAAAAACTATAAACATAGACAATCATTGTTTAACATACATATTACAATTAATTTTTTTATTTGCCTGTTTGCAGAGCAGGAGTTATGTAAGTAAAAGTGTATGTAGAATTAAAAATCTTATTTTAAGCTAATTAATTCTTAAAAAATACTTGTTATCAATGTTACTTTGAAAATTGAATGTTATTTAAAGTTAAGTAATTAAAAAAATTACATAAAAAAAAAAAACTCATAACAAAACCTAAATATTGTTATTTTTCATTTTTTTTTAAGCAATAAACTCAATGTAAGTTTTTTTTTTTTGTGAATTTCTCGTCAACCTCTTCGTCTACACCCATCATCTTCCATATCAACTTATTCGTCTCCACACATCTTCCATATCAACTTATTCGTCTCCACACATCTTCCATATCAACTTATTCGTCTCCACATCATCTTCCATATCAACTTATTCGTCTCCACACATCTTCCATGTCAACTTATTCGTCTCCACACATCTTCCATATCAACTTATTCGTCTCCACACATCATCTTTCATATCAACTTATTCGTCCACACATCATCTTCCATATCAACTTATTCGTCCACACATCATCTTCCATATCAACTTATTCGTCTCCACACATCTTCCATGTCAACTTATTCGTCTCCACACATCATCTTTCATATCAACTTATTCGTCCACACATCATCTTCCATATCAACTTATTCGTCCACACATCATCTTCCATATCAACTTATTCGTCTCCACACATCTTCCATGTCAACTTATTCGTCTCCACACATCTTCCATGTCAACTTATTCGTCTCCACACATCTTCCATATCAACTTATTCGTCTCCACACATCTTCCATGTCAACTTATTCGTCTCCACACATCTTCCATATCAACTTATTCGTCTCCACACATCTTCCATATCAACTTATTCGTCTCCACACATCATCTTTCATATCAACTTATTCGTCCACACATCATCTTTCATATCAACTTATTCGTCCACACATCATCTTCCATATCAACTTATTCGTCTCCACACATCTTCCATGTCAACTTATTCGTCTCCACACATCTTCCATATCAACTTATTCGTCTCCACACATCTTCCATATCAACTTATTCGTCCACACATCATCTTTCATATCAACTTATTCGTCCACACATCATCTTCCATATCAACTTATTCGTCCACACATCATCTTCCATATCAACTTATTCGTCTCCACACATCTTCCATGTCAACTTATTCGTCTCCACACATCTTTCATGTCAACTTATTCGTCTCCACACATCTTCCATATCAACTTATTCGTCTCCACACATCTTCCATGTCAACTTATTCGTCTCCACACATCTTCCATATCAACTTATTCGTCTCCACACATCTTCCATGTCAACTTATTCGTCTCCACACATCTTCCATATCAACTTATTCGTCTCCACACATCTTCCATGTCAACTTATTTGTCTCCACACATCTTCCATATCAACTTTTTCGTCTCCACACATCTTCCATATCAACTTATTCGTCTCCACACATCTTCCATGTCAACTTATTTATCTCCACACATCTTCCATATCAACTTATTCGTCTCCACACATCTTCCATATCAACTTATTCGTCTCCACACATCTTCCATATCAACTTATTCGTCTCCACACATCTTCCATATCAACTTATTCGTCTCCACACATCTTCCATATCAACTTATTCGTCTCCACACATCTTCCATGTCAACTTATTCGTCTCCACACATCTTCCATGTCAACTTATTCGTCTCCACACATCTTCCATGTCAACTTATTCGTCTCCACACATCTTCCATATCAACTTATTCGTCTCCACACATCTTCTTCCATGTCAACTTCTTTGTCTCCACACACATCTTCCATATCAACTTCTTCGTTTTTTTGATTTATTTTGATTTTCAGTTAATTTAGTTTGTTGCTTGTGCCGTTTTCTTCGTGATTCTTGAACTTAAATATCTTTAAGCACTCATATTTTTAAAATATCTTTATTAGAACTTGTTTTGACTTATAACAATGATAATGAATTATTCTTAGTATGTATTTATAAAAAGGGTTATTTCATTTCTATTAAATAAAATACTGTTAAGAACTTTAAAAATAAAATTGAACTTTTGCAGACAGCAGGCTATATCATTAAACTTAAGTTTAAATTTCTATATACAAGTTGTGCTTCTTAAAAGTTACTTTTTTTGTGTTAGTACTTAGACATAAGTAGTTCGACTATCTTTCAGTTAATATTACTGGAGATGTTTACTTTTCCAAACTTTAAAAAACATCTTTACCTCACATAAAATAATAAATATTTCTGAGTTCAGCCAACGAAGTTCGTATAAAATATTGATAAATTGAGAAGTTTCATTGTGTAGTGTCACGGGAATAGAATGCGTGAGCGTTTCACGACTTTTATGTTATGGCACAGGATTGATAAATACGTAACTTTGACGTGAACATTTCGTTTTCTTTGTTTGGTGACACTGGAGTAGTAGGTGATTTCTGATCACAAAATTAATAATGTTTATCCCACAATTACTGAATAAAAAAATCAATGAAAAACTCTCGCAATAACAAGTTAAATATTAAAAATGCTGCTGACCCTAGAATTTGCATGTCTTTTATGCGAAAAGAAAGTACACTTATTATAGTTTTGAACAAAGTATTTGCGATCTCCAGACTTTTTAAAAACTGTATTAGAATAGCACTCATCTCTGGTTGTTTAATAACTTATAGTTTCTTATTTGTTTAAAGTTTTACTTATTCAATAATTTTTGTGAAAACAAGCCTGCTGCTGATTAATGGCTGATTTTGAAATAATAGTACCAAAAAGTATATTATTTTACCTGATTATATTTGAAAAATTATATACACAATTGCTTGTCATAAAACGTTAAGTTTTTTTTTTGAAAATAAGAGTTTTTAAAGTAAGGAATTCAAAATAATCTAGTTTCTAAAACTTATTACTACTTAATTACTTTACAATCCACTATTTTTTAAAACACTTCTGTATTTTTTTATTAACTAATAATTAATTATTTTTATATGAGCTTTAACACTCGAAGTTAAAATATTAATTAAAATAATTAAAGTTATATAAGACTGAATGTAAATTACAGTCTTAAACTATATATATTTCATTAGTTGAATATTTGTAATATTTATTAGAATTAGTTGACCTATAAATTGATAGAGTAATAAAGACATAGAGTAACTCGGATGTTAATTTACTATTACAATTTTTGACATTTAACTTAACAATATTATCACTTGACAATTTTAAAACACTTGATTTGTGGTTATTCTACTCGCTTAAAATGAAAAACAAAACTAAGTTTATATTATTTTTTGTTGATATACAATGCACTAAGATTAATATAATTAAATAAATATTGAAACTTTTTAATTTTTTATAGTTTTATTATATTTACTTACAAAATACATTTTTTAATTTAGAAAGAGTGTTTTTTTGTTTTCGTAAGTTCTTTTTTGTAATATACAACATTTTTAAAAACAAAAGCAGTTAATGCTTCAATTTAAACTATCAAAAATTTAAGGAAAATTTACATACTTATAAATTCTAAAGGAAAACTTCAATCGTAATTGTAATTGAACTTGACATTGACTTTAGTAACAAAGATTTAAGATTCATTCTTGCCATTTTACGAGCATTAAGAGAAGCTGAAAATTCACTGTTAATATGCCATGCGAAGTTGCTTACGAGTTAAGTAGTTAAACTAGTAATTTAAAAAGGACCAGAACTTTGCGCTTTTTTTTAAAAACCAAAATTTCTTCATTATAAAACCAAAAAACATCAACAATATATATATACAAGAAAAAAAATAAGACAATTAAAATGAAAACTACAACAGACAGACTGTACATATAGTAAGTATAAATCATAATATACTTCTAAGCATGACATAATGAGAATAAACTTAATAAGTAATTTGTAGTTTAAGACAACGAAAGTCCTCCATCGATGCTCAAACACATAAAATGCCTTATGCATAATTCAACATTACTGTTACATCAACAGATCACAGCCTCTTGTGAAACTATAATCAAAATTTTATACACCTATTGTTTATACACTTTTTAAGCAAACATTAGTGGAATTTTTTAGACATTAAGTAAGATTGTTGAAAAATAGATAAAGCTACTCATACTTTATATTTTTTTATAATTCATTTTAATAAACTAAATTAATAAGTAATTAAAGCAAAATATTTATTATATTATTTAGATAATTTAATGAAATATTTAAATGATAACAGTTTTTTTAATCTATGTTCACAGAAATATGTTTGATAGTTATTGTATCATTATAGCAATCAATAGTTAAATATTAAATGTCTTAATTAACTTTTTACTGAATTATTTATTATAACTTTATCAATAGATATAAATCACTATAAGTATTTAAAATAATTTTACCTACAAAGAAAACTAATTATCAAACTACAAGTTTGCCGTACAATGTGACGTAATATATCAATTGAATTTGAATTAAGTTTTATTTTTTTCAATGCTATGTTACAAGAGAACAATAAGACAATTAATTAATAAAATAAAGTGTTTTGGTAAGAAAAACTTCATAGCATTTTTAGGTTCTGTTTTGTTATCGATTTATAGTTAAACGCCATACTGAATAAATTAAAGCCAGATGTTATAGAATTTAACAATTGTTATTTACTCCTAACGTTTTAGATTTTACCGATAAAAAAATAAAATCCAACTGAAATTTAAATTGATAAGAAGTTTATCTTTTACGACAGTAACTATAAAAAATTATCAGGTGATTGTAAAACGAAAATAGCAAGTTTTATTTTGTTATTGTTTGAAAAATTTATTTTTGACAATTTTTTTATGTGAAAATTTTCAAATACTGTCAACCAGTACTCCTACTTGTTTATGATTAAAGTACAATTTTACTGCTAAAATTTAAGTTAACAAATTCGATTTTTTATACGACGGGAATTTTATCAGTAACAGGTGCGGTTAAAATAATTTAAACTCCTTCCGTTGTGTTAACAATCTTTAAAACATTGTTAAAAAAGATTTAAAGTTAGGCTATAAGATTGTATCGTAATAATTTAAAGTTTGAAAATAAACATTCTTAAAGTTATTAAGTATTGTGTAGTTATTATACACAAATTGTAGTTAGAATGTACTAAACATTCTAAACTTCTTATATTCTTAATGAAAACCACACTTACAAAAATAATAGCAACATAATAATACACATGACATAGTTAATTAGTTTGTAAATGTAAACAACAAAACTTTTTTTGTTTTTTTTTTATACAATATTTGCAATTTTTTTATGGTTTTTTGTCATATCTTTTAATTTTATGTACTTTTCATATTTATTTTTTATTTTACCAACTAAACATATGAAAATAAAATAACTTAAAATTTAGTATATGGTAGTAACAAACAAAAAAAAATCCTTTAAATTGTTTCGATATTTTGAATAAAAATAGTTTTAACAAAACTTTAAGTATAGATGCAAATTAATCCATATTAATAGTTTCCGAATTAAATAAGGAAAATTTATAACCTACACCGCAAACACTTGAACAAATTTAATTTGCACTTAAATCAATTCTGAAATTTACTTAACTACACATTATGTCACTTCTTATACAATAAGTTATTTTCGAAATGTTATAACTTCACTTGTTTAATTGTTATTATCTTAAATACTTCTCGATTAAACTTATTGTTTTATAGTTATGATGTAAAACACATACAAAGTATCAAAAAAATCAAAAACCTGATTTAAGTGATTGAAGTTTTAATCTAAAACCAATAATTATTAGGTGAAGTCATTACTGTTAGTATTAGTCGAAAAATAAGATTTGTTTTAAACGAAGGAGTTACTTTAAGTGTCTTTAGAATTTGTTTTGAAAATGTTTTGTCTATTTTTAAAATCAAAATATTTAATTTTTAACCAACTTAAATAACATAAATGAAACCATATAAATTTTACATTTCTTATTTATAAGTTACATTTTAAGGTATTATAATAAAAAATTCTAAAATATGTAAAAAATTGAATATTTATTATTTATGTAATTATTGTAACAATTAGTTGTGCTTGAAAAGTAATAAACAAATTTTAATTAATGGCAAAAAATGTAGTTAATGTGTATAAAATATTGTGTATAAATCTAACTAACAGTTAGATTGATGTACATCCGAATGAGCTGAATTATTCAAAGAACATCTTGTTATGGTTGAAAATATTTGGTCAAACCTCAAAAAAAATCCCATTCACAACCTCTTCGTGGCCGTCCATTCACAATTTTGACTAGCATTCACAATCTCTTCGTCCACGAAATCGGTTGGTTTCCTGGATTCCCATGTCTAGTCCCTGGCCGGGTCGTTGTACATTCCTCTGAGCGGTTCCGCTGTCCATCTTTTATGTTCTAGGTTATCAGTTTTTGCGTAATTTGATTCCCATTTGCTTGTGGTTCGATATTTATTTGTCTTCGTGGGCGCATTCGACTGTTAATCTTAAAGGTGATAGGTTTGTAGGCCGTTGTGGAGTTACGCCATGTAACCGTCCTCAATTACGTTGATGTTAGGTTGGTTTAGCTGCCCTTAAATAAGATAACAAGAAACGGTTATTTAAAGTATTACAGACGTTCAGATGGAACGCAGGCTTTATTTGATATACTAGTACTTACCATGAAAATAATAATATAAAAACTAGTTATTAGTGCACGTGATTTTATAAACAACATTAATAAACACATCGTGAAATAAGTGAAAGAAAAAGAAATTAAAACCAATGACTTCTGATAAGAGCCCAGTAGGCACATATACTAACTACTAAACATTTTGTTGAAATGTACAGAAAGTAGACTGGACGATCAAGTATTCTATCCACATTCTATCAATAAAACCCTTCTCGATTGTTCATCATACGATTCGCAATCCTGTCGTCAACACGTAGTTTTGTGCGTTCTCTCCCCCGGTATTAATACGCCGACTCGCGTCTCTCCCGTCACTAATCCGCCGACTCGCGTCTGCAAGCTAAGTTTTAAACTATTTCTCTCAAATTTACTTCACGCTTCTTTTTCTCTTTTTCTATTCTCAAAACTAGTTGTGACGTCACTGAAAACATTGAAATTCTTTAACTTTGGCTCTTCTGAAATAAAACGAAACATAAAATGTAATGATTGGTTCGTTACAACTGCACCGCCTGAGATATTCTACATTTAAATTTTATTTTAACATGAAAATAAGTTAATTAAACATTTAACAGAAAAAAATTCAAGTAACGTCACTAGAAACTTAAATAACTTTAATTTAGTTACTTTAATAAAAATTACTTATTTACTCTACTTATGGTTCGGATCAAAAGTTGATAAATAAAAATTTACAACATCGGTGTAAAAACTTAGTTTGTTAACAATAATAAGTTTTTAGAGATTATACTCACTTCGTATGTATGACAAAACTATATAGTATTAATAAGATTTGTATTATTATCTTTTAAACTATTGGTCAGTTTGTAATTTTTTATCAAAGTCCATGACTTTTGTTTTCAACATATACTTTTTAACTTCTTAAAATTAGGTCAGTGAAAAATAAAGATGGTTTTGAGTTACAGTAGTTTATTATAAAACAAATTTGATTTATAATCAAAGCTGTAGATTCAGTTAATATTCTTGTTAACTGGTTATTACATTAGTACATTTATCAGTAACAAAAACCCCAAACTAGAAGACTGTACTTGTTTCGAATATATGATTTAATACAGGGGTCGGCAAACTGCGGCCCGCGGGTCAATTGCGGCCCGTGAAGGGTAAATCTGCGGCCCGCGAGCACGTTCTTTTTTGAATGGAATGCGGCCCGCGAATAAAAATTTTGTGGCCCGCGAGTATGTAAATGTGGCCCGCTAAGCAAAAATATATTTTAAGTTAATTTTTTTCGGTAATTTGATTAGTTTGGTTTTAAGTCTCTGTATAATATACTGCCTTAGTTTAAAAGTGTGAAAAAGACAGATTAGCATTCTAACAGGACATTTTTCTCAATTTCATAATAAATTTCTTTTTTACAACAGCAAGTAATTATCTGAAAAAAGAGTGTAAAGAGTGCTTGGATTTAATAAGTTAGATAAATAATACCTATTTATTACATAAACTAAATGCAAATGTTTTCCATTTTGTACAAAAGTAATGCATAGTAATTATTTAATGTGTTATTTCTTTATAGCTTAGATATTCTTCTTCAATATTTATTTTACCTTAGTTTACTATAGTTTTACTTTAGTTTTTATAGATTTTTTATTTGTAAATGTTACATTCCAGTGTAAAAACATTTAACACAACGTAGTAATAAGAAATAAGGTTTACTTGATTTTGTTTTGACACGTGTTAATTTTTAAAAAGTTTTCTTTGCACTTTAAATTAATTTCTATGCATACCAACTTAAAAAGATGCTCATATTTTTTACCACTTTTTATTTAATACTTTAGTTAAAATTTTAAGTTTAGTTTCTGCGTAATTTTCTAACATTGTTTTTTCTACATGTAATATCTAAATTGTACACACACGTTTAAAACAATATATATGACATACATTAATATAGTTTTTGTTAGGTATACATTTTCATTTTTCAAACATTTTTTTTGTCAAACTTATTTAATTTTATACCTTGCATATCAATACACACAATTGCTGTTTTTTAGAACTATCTATTTAATATAAACTAGCTTTAGGGATGGTAAATTTATTAAGTTTATATATTGTTAAAATAATTCAAATTCAGG
>NW_028140304.1:0-30273 GCF_965202585.1 Thalia democratica | reverse complement strand
CTGAACTTTTCATTGTCCTTTTGAAATCCGCTTAATCCGAAACAATAACACCGCGCTGTTTTGACCCGGCCACATAAAGTTGAAACACGTAAAAATGGTGTTCCTAAAATAGAACTTTTTCTCTAGTTGTGTGTTTTTTTTTTTAATAAGTTTTTTTTTTTATATATTTCAAGTTTAGTTAATTTTTAAGAAAAAAAACAGTTATTAAGTAATTTTTTGATTTATCATGAAACTATTTATTTTTAAGTTTTTTTAAACTGAAAAATTTCTAGGGTTTGTAAACCTGCAATATAATAAAAGTATTATTAAAACTTAAATGTAAAATACAATTTAAAGAGTTTTATTCGAATATAGAAACAAGTTTTTGGTTATGAAACACTTAAAACTTTTAAGGTTTACTACATAACATAAAACGAATATGAGAAATAGTTAGTAGTTTAAATTAGTTATATCAAACTTAAAAATTGTTTCAGTACACTTAAAAAAGGCAATTGTTGTTTAAGTAAACATTATTACCTAATATTTTCCAAAATGTTTTAAAGTGTATTGTTTACTTACACTTAAACGTGTTAAGCGAGTAAGTTTTTACGAAAAATTCACTAAACTTTTTATTTGTACAGCTTAACTGACATTAAAATAACCAAAACTAACAATAATTAGTTCAGCCATAACTACTCACACAGATACTCAAAGAATAAGTTTTTTTTTTCAATTTAAGTTTGTAACATGTCAGTTCAGAAGCAGCTTTTGAGCTTTACAGATAGAAATCTTGTTATTTTTTGTCTTTTTCATCGTAATTTTTCGTGTTTGTACTCCGGGGCCTATATTTAGATCTGATAAGGAGCGAATAATGGAGTATTTCCATCATTGTGTGTTTAAGATATCACTTCAAACGACTACCGAGTCACGCAATGTAAAAATGTGTAAACTTTTTTCAGCAATCGTGTAATATTAAAGAACTAAAATTGCCTAATTCTGCAATTGATCAATTAGACTACCCCTTGGTGAGACATTTCATATTAGACGACAGTAAACGACATTAATGCAATGAAAACAGCAACGCAACAAATTTATTCGCAACTTTCCTTTGACTCAGGTAAGAACTAGTTATAGGTGTAAAGTTTGCACTAATAATGAGTTAACGTAACGAACTAATTGCTTTAGTTGTAATTAAACACGAAAAATTTAATATTTTGTTTTGGAATTGTTTGTTATGGTTTAAATACAAAAAGTAGGGTATAGTGCTTTTTTATTTTTTATAAAATTTATTTGGACAACGTTAATTAAAAAATAACTTGTGTTGTTTTAAAACTTACTAAAAAGTTTTTTGATGTATAAATAAGCTTTATAATAATTTTTCGAAGTTGTTTTACTTTTTTAAATATTTTAACTAAAATAGTAAAGTGTATAGTTTTAACTTCTTAACAATTAGATTCTTAAAAAAGTTTAAATTATACACCTAGGCTTTATTATTTGTATCTAAAACACAAAATTGTTGCAGTTTAATTTAAAGGGAGGTTTTAATAAACTAATTTTGATCTTAAAATCGTGTGCTTTTTAAACATTTTTTGAAAAGCGATATTTTGTTCAAGTGTTACTTTTTAAGTACGTTCAAGTTCAAGTTTGTACAAACAAAAGTTGTACAAGTTTTTAAGCTGAAAAAAAAGCATGCTCATTTTATGCTGACTTTTTGTAGTCGATAATGTTTTTTTTGTTAAACAATTTTTTGGTGTTCAAGTATTTATTTAGAATATCAACAAAGTAGTGATAATAAAGGAGTGTTAAACAATCCGGTTTTATTTATTATTTCAAAAGGTGTAACGCTTTCGATTATACTAATATGTTGTGTAACATCGAAAACACATGCAAAAATATTTTAATTTACAGTTAACATTAAAAAATATTTGTAACCAAATTGTGAAATTTTTATATCAATAGTATATAAGGAGAAGTAGTGATAATAAAGGAGAATCTTGGATAATAGAATAGAAAACTAATTTTATGCATTGGTTATAAAAACACCGCCTATCAAAGTAATATTACATGTACCGATACTTTGTTAGTGAGAATTATTGTCAAAATATTATTTTAACTACTTCAAAGCTAAGACTAATCTATTTTAAACATGTTTTTTTAACTACAATTAATTCTTTACAGGCAAGTACAGTTGGAGATCTAGTATTGACGAAATGAAGAAAACGCCGCAAAAAAATCCCCGTAATAGAAGACAACCGTCGATGCCAGACAGTCCCGGCAGCTGCACGAAAGATAAAAGCATCAAATACAACAGGAGGAAAATCCCTGCCAACTGAAAACTTTAGGGTGCAGAGAAACACTTCGACCCCCATGACATTCGGGATGCTCGACCCCAAGGACGAGTCGTTTCTACGCAACGCCAAAATTCCGAACAGGTTGCGAAACGGGGAAAACACCAGAACGAGAAAAAAATCGATAAATTCAAAAGTGGGTGCCTCTTCAAAGTACTTTCGTTTTTGTGGCGTCACAATGCGATTGTCGCTTAGTCAATTGTCTAGCTGAATAGTTAATTGTCACGTACTTTATACGCTTTTTTTTTGTATTTTGATGTTGTTTCTGGCATAGTGTTTTTTGAACTTTGACTTGAATAACTAAAAATTCAAGCGACCAAACAAAGGTTAACTATAAACTTAAGTTTTTTAAAAATTTTGATACTTTTAGCTGTTTAAGAAACAAATCGTCTTTAAATTAAAAACAGTTTAAAATACTTTCTTATTTATATTTTTGCTCTAGTTAAATAGTTAAATCGATGAATAAATAAAAATGTAACTTCCTAACCTAACAGAAAAGCAACTTCTTCGAAGACAGCAAATTAAGCAAGTCGTGCGCAAACAAAAACAAAAATATGAACGTATCTTCAGTTTCTAGAAGTAAAAAAATTCCGCAACAAGATACCAGCATGTTTCCACCACTTACCAGCCTTCCTTCCTCGAAGTCAGCCGACCAATTGGAAACAATCAAAACGTCGTGTTGCCGCGGAAACCGGACCAGGAGGTTGTCAGGTTTCACGGATATCAAAAACTTAAACTTTTCTCACAACCAATCAAAATCAAGCAAATACTCAAACAACTTGACGAAAAATTTTAAAAACGTTTCGACGATTTCTCCCGTCAGCACGCCCTCAAACGGTAAGAGATTCGGAGAAGGAATGTGAGGAGGGCATCCATGCCCATCGTGCTGGTGAACGGAAAGAAGGAGTTTCACAAGCAGCAGCTGAAGCTGTTACCTGAAGATGGAACGAGCGATTAAAGGGTGAGTTTTATAGTTAAACAATACTTTTTGCGAAAATAATTTTGATTTTGAGGTTGTTAAAAAACTAACAAGACTATAAACTGTATATATTAACTTATAAACACAATAAAATTATTAGTAAGTATGAACAGCTTTGGTAAAAAATTAACTTTGATAAAGGTTACTAAAGTTAATATTAGTGACCAGGCTACAATGTTATAGTACAAGTATATGATATTTTTTTCTAAACTCTTCTAGCTTACGAAAAGTTAGGCTCTAGCAAGTATCAGCTTTGAAACTAAAATAATTTTTCAGGAAAAAAAAAAATGTTTAAGTTGATTTATCAAACACATTTTAGCTTAAAAAATAATACATGTTGATTTAAAATTTACTACAACTACAAAATCTTTTAAATGTTTCTGAAAATTAAAACCATGTTAACCAGTTAATCAAATATGTTGTTTAAAGCAAACATACAGTATATATCAGTGGTTTTTGATATTAAGAAGCTGTATTTTATTACAGAAAAACTTTATGCTACAAAGATAACTTACTTTATATGTTTTTCTTTTTTTTACATTTTAGTCGGATGTTTTCTGTTAAGCCATATTTTGAGTTTTAACATATCAGATTGAAAATAAATAACCTTTAGTTTAAAAAGTATTTTCATTCAAGTAAAAGTTTTTTGTTTACAGTAAAATAGTGTCTGTGCACACTACTTTGTACAGGTGAACATTTTGATTATATCATACACTACAAACGAAAGCAAAACATGTTTACGTTTGAAATTATTCTATTTTCAAATAGTATAAATTAAACAGTTATATTATTAAACAATACAGTAAATAATAAGCTTTATTGATAAAAAGTGAAATAAACTAAGCAAATGGTGTTTTCTAAGCAGCAGTTGTTGATTTAAAAGTATATCAATATTTTTAAGTGTTTGTTCAATTTTAGAAAACATTACTTTTTAAAACTTGTTTTATCTACCTTGGCGGTAATACAAACATTAGTACTTTATTTTTTTATGCTGTCAGAACATAAAATAACCATCGAAAGTTCAAACAGTTTCCACTAAACTGCAACAAGATGTAAAAATTTAAAAGTTTAAACATAGAAAAAACTGTGTTTAAATTACCCCCAACAAGGCGTAAAATGTTTTTATAAATATAGTAACTGGTGCTTTACAAAAATATTCCAACCAGTTTCAGAAAGTGAAGAATATTTACAAACTTTTATTCAAACATGAACTTGTGTCATTCACACTGAACAAACTCTTGGTGACTTGTTTAAACATAGATTGACATGCTATTGTTACTTTTATTTTGAAATATTTACATAATGTCAAGAATTTATCAGATTTTAAAAGTATTTTTGTAAACTTTTTAAAAAATTTACTAAAGTTTTTCCTATATCAATACTAATGTTTGTTGTATATCGTTAAAGTTTGTTTACAGTTATTTAAAGGCAGTAACAAAAAATTACTATCAAACATTAATTTTTTCTTATTTATCTTTTGTCTTATTTTATCTAAAAGTTTATAAAATTAGATGTAAAATAACTTTGTAGGATATAAACATATAACAAATAAGTTTTATTTTATAACTATGCATGGAAACTTCCTAAAGTACATTAATTTTGATTTGATTTAAGAAACTAGATTCAATTTTACTTTAAATTTTAAACTCAAAAAAGTGGAATACACATATTCAAATCCAAACACAGCAGTGGTGAAATAATTTGATCTCTCGTAGGACAATGTTGCAAAACATTTTTTACAAGACCATCATTAAAATAGTTTCGAAAACAAGCAACTTACTCAAAATCAATTAACGTTCTAGAGCTAAACGTTTTTTATTATTCGAGGGGTCTTTAGTTTCAACAACCAACTTTTTTCAGTATAACGTTCGATGCGGACGCTTCAGGAGAAGATCACCTGAGAAGGAGCCACCAGATTCCACCCAAAACCCTCCGCAGCTCCACCAGCATCGAGGAGAACCGCGCCAAGCTCGAAACAATCGTGGTCATTTCTCCCAACGGGATTCCCCCGAACCGAAAGGCGAAGAGGGAGGAGCTGACTAAGGAGAAACTGCTGTTGATGGAGGAGAGTGAGGAGGAGGAGGACAGGTTGTGGGGAGAAAGGATCAGCAGGTGGCTGGACGGGGTGGCGACGGGAGAGGAGGCGTGCCAGCAGGTTCTGGATAACGTTGTGACGTCACAATCGCCGGAGTTTCAGAAAGCGAGCGCCATCATTGTGGTATACGGTGAAGATTAAAATAAAATGTCTTTTTACATCTTTTCTTTATTAAATTTTTGATTCTTTTTTTTTTTTGTTGATTGTTGTGGCTTTTCAAAAACTAATATGTATAAGCTGTTTAAATAATCGTTGAGTTTAACTCTTTGCACTGTTTTGTACTTTAGGAAAAAGTGGCTAGTATTAAAAAGTTTATTTTATAAAGATCCTATCTTTTAAGATTTAATTTTTTAGGTTTTATTTAAAGTTTTGAAAATATATCGTAAAAACTGAATACTCAAAAAAATTTGCTGAAAGCTTGTTTAAACTTATAATTCTTAAATGTAAGTTATACACAATTTAGAATTTTAAATATAATTTCTAAAAACTTTTTAAAGCCATAGTTTATATTTTATTTTTATATAAGTTTATCTTTTTAGCATTTAATACTTTTTATAATTTTATTAAATCTATCAGCTTTAAAAGTTAATATTAGACTTTTTTTGTTGTTTTTGTCTAGTTTTATAACCTGTTATTTTTTTGTAGTTAGTTCAAATTGAGTTGTGAGTTTTGTTGGAACTTTTATGTTTGAGAGTTATAAATCATAAATGTAATAAGATTTGATCATATATTTCTTAAAGAATGAACAAAATATTTTTAATAGTTGCCATAGTATTTAACTGACGATGTTGTAATTCGAACAACTGAAAGTTTTAGTATACTACTAGAAGAGATTAATTTTAATAATGCACTTTAAAGTTTGTATAATTAAGGTTTTTTTTTTGATATTTTTAACTTGACATTTTAGAATATTTAATGTTCTAACATTTGTTTAAGTCTTTCAAAAAGACTCTAATCATCTTAATTGTTTCAGATTCTTTTAAATCTTTTTGCTTAGAAGTTAAGATATTTCGTCAACCTTCTTGTTATACAGTCAAATAACTTGTGTCTTTAAATAAAAATTATTTATGTATTTACAATAATATGTGGTTTGTTTAAAAAAAAAAATTTTTACGTTAAAAAAAAACGAAAAACGCTGTTAAATCTTATATTTAATGCACATGAACAAAAAACCTCTATATTTTAATTAATTTTTACTTAAATTTAGAACTGATCAAATTTAATATTGATTTACGTATATAAAAAATTTCATTTATCAAAATATAATTTCAATGATTTATTGAAAAATTTAAACTAACTTAAAACATGTTTTTAAGCTTGTTCAACAAACATAAATAAATCTGCAAAAGTTTTTTAGGTGAGCTTAATTTTTTACACTATGTTTAACGTGTGCAAGCATGATGATCACAAAAAAAAAACTGTTTTTTTGAAAAACAACAAGTAGTTTTTATTATAAGTTTATTTTTATTATCATTGAGTTCAAAGACATTATGCTTTAAAATTTAATATACATATGTTAAGCAATTAACTGTACAAAGTTGAATTTTTATATAAGAACTAAACTAATTACTTAAATTTTATTCAAAATTATTCTTTTTTAATTTCATGTTCTGAACTTAAACTTTAAATATTTTTTTCACTTTGTTGTCAAAGCTGTTATATGTAAATTGCAAAGAGTACTACGAATCAAAAGTTAAAACACAACATTTTTTTTTGTTTAAACAGCCCCCAACAAAGCTAAAAATGTTTTTATAAGTATAAAAACTGGTGCTTTATAAAAATACTCCAACCAGTTTCTGAAAATAAAGTTTGTTTGCATAATATTTTTTAAACATGTATTTCAGACAGCAAGTTTACATAGTTTAAATTTAGTTTAAATACCAACTGGACATATGATCGTAACTTTGAAAGTATCGCGTAAAAACATGTATTCGAAAATTTTTTCAAAGGGTTAACATGTTTGTTTAAAAACATTCTGAACAGCATTTCAAAGTATTATCCTTGTCTTCAGAAAAGTCAGTTTTAAGACATTTAAACGTTAATCTGTTAAACCATAAATACGGCACACGTTTTTTCGATTGATATAAAACTTTTCATTTGTGCAAAAAGCATGAGAATTCTAAAAATTTAAAGATTTTAGAGTAAGCAAAGTCAGCTGTTAAAACTTTATAGATTTCTTTTACTTTTAACACTGATAAAAAAGTAAAACAGCTAACAACACTTTTTAACTAAACTTTTATTAAAAATTTATTAAAGTAAATTAAATTGTTTACTCATAGTTTTTTCTCTCAATTTAAAAATTATACATAAAACATTAGAGCTTGGTTATAAGCCTTACAACATTTTTATATCTATGAGTGTTCGTTTGTTTTATTGTTAGCTTTGGCTGTTAAGCAGATTGATACTTGCATAAACATTTTCTGAATAACTAAAAAAAACAAAAAAAAAATAATTAAAATTTTAGTTAGAACTTTAACAACAAGTTTGAAAAGTTTATTTTTCTTTTTATTTAGTTCATTAAAAGTTTTTTTACAACCTCAAAAAACAAAAATCTAATTTAAACTTTAATTAAAAGTTTCATAAAAAGTATTAAAAGCTTTATTTCGTTCTTATTTTTTTTTTAAATTTATTTAGTGCATTACGAATTACTATAAGCAGTGAACATCTTATAACTTTTGACTTAACAAACTTTTTTTACTAAATCTTAAACAACGAAAGGTACTTATACATTCCTGAACGATATGTAAAGTAAAGTTGTTTTTAGTTTTAAGAAGATGTGTGTATTTGCTTGTATGCACTTATTTTAATTATGCATAAACATTTTTTCTTTATAATTTGTAAAAATACCTATAAAAATAAAAGCAGAAATTAAAGTACTTTTTAGTTCGAATTACAAAATATACTTTTCCCATATAGATAAGTGAGGCTTTTAGAGTCACAATGAAGTTATAAAGCACTGTTTTAAACACTTATTATTTGTGCAGTACACACGTATTAACTCAAAGTGTACTTGTGGTAGCTAGATTCATTTTTTTAATTACTAAAAGATTCAAATTTTGTTTTAATATTGTACCTTAGCCTGCTGCTTGATTTCGAATTTTTAGCAGAGCCCATAGGTTATTTGAAAATGATAAAGAAAAACTTTTTGGTCTTAAATATGATAAACGAGCATCGATATTCTAATTTTTTTACTTTGAGTTTAATTATGACTCTTCAAAAGTTATAACTTTAATGTTAAAATCAAAGTTTTGTTAAAATTTTCGGGTTTTAAAAACAATCTTTAATGTTTTAATAAAAAAGTTACATTCTAAATAGTAAAAATCAAATCAAAAAATATACTATAATAGACGAAACTGCAACCATAATATCTACTCTAGGGTAAATTTTAAAAATAACCGGTTGTAAAAAGTTTTAAATTTTAATCTTGAGTATTTTCGTTAATGAAAAGTTTTAAATTGCATATTCAAATATACAATTTTTATTTTTTAAATAAGAAGTATTTAAATTTAATCGTGAGATGTAGTAAGTAAGTTCAATGAACAAAAAACGAAAAACGAAGATGCGAAAAAAAATTTTGGTCTATGGACCTGGTTGTGCGAAAAGACCTTTCGGCCATCAAGTCGTGACTTACATAATATATTAAGTAAATCTAGTCTGTTAATGCCTTTGAACATATTCCTAGTATTGTGTTTGTCTAAAATAAACAAATGAAAATATTTAATGTTTATATAACTACAAAATCTACTTATTTAAAAAATAACTTTACCAACAATTGAAAAATTACATTACTTTATTTCATTTATCGTTACACTATTTATCATCACATTATTTCAGTTATCATTATTTCATAAGTATCACGTTATTTTATGTTTTTAAAGAATTCGGTTACAAAAATGTAATAAGAATGTTTATTTAAAAACAAAATTGTCAATTACGGTATTTTTGTGTATGCTACTTGTTTTAAAGAACAGTTTAAACAGTTATAAACTTTTATCTTTTTAGATATAAAAACGGCACATACTTCTTAAGTTATATAAAAACTTTAACTTGCGCTATCAAGGAAATTATTCAAATAATTATAAGAATGAAGAGTATACGAAACCTCACCTGTGACCTAAAAGTAACACTAAATAGTATTATTTAACATATGAATTATTGTTAGCAAAGAAAAAGTTTTTCTTTGGATAAAAAATTCTTTATTTAGACTAACTTTAGTCAATTTCAATTTTAGATAGATAAAAAAAAAATATCAGAAATTTGTTAAAAGCTTTAAAAAAATAATATTACTGTCATAAACTTATTTATAATACTTCCAAAAACCGAACAACCTGCTTTATTATGGTGTTTATAAGTTATTTATCAATATTTTTTGTTTTTGATTGAATTTGAGCAAGCTAAAATAAACAATTTACTTATAAAAAATATTTTATTTTTTCAAAGTAACAAAAGTTATTTAAACTTTCACGATAAATACCTTTTTTAGGTTTTTTTTTAATTTGTAAAAAAGCTTTACACATTAAAAGATTAAGTGGTGTTTATTGTAAAAACGTACACTCAATCTGAAAGATTTAAATTTAAATGTTAATACGTTTATTTTAAAAAAGCCTTAGTGTATTTTATTGATTTTCTTACTAATAGATAGTATGAGGAACAGGTTTCTAACTGCATAACGTTTATAAAACATTTTTATCAAAATATTTCATTTGAGACTTGTTTAAATCGTTTACAGTAATCTGAGATTTGATTTCTAACCAAGAACATATCAAAAATTTTAAACTGAAGCTCAATATGACTTTCTTGCTCTAAACAATATATTATATATAGCATTAATAGTAAAAGTAGTTAGCTGACATAACTGATTAAAACGTGTCTAAACTACAACAATAATATTTGTACTAATATAAATTTGTACAATAATAATATTTTTTTCCATGCTGATAAAGTGTACTTTTAATGTTTAAAGAATACTCAGTCATGGATAACATGTTAAAAATAATACTCAGTCATAGATGAAATGGTTAAAAAGTGAGTCAGTCAAAGCAATAAACCATATTTATAGTTTATTACTTAGCAGCCAAAAACGGTGTATTTTGCGCAACTAAATTACAACTTATAACGAAACGTAAAAGATAACTTATAACAAAAACTTATTAAACTTTAAGGTACAGGCTTTCTTTAATGATGCATCAAGTTTTGTAGCTAACAAAGATATTAACTTACTGTATCTTTGTGATAATCAAAACAGCAAAATTTAAACAACTTTTGAGCAATATTGATCGATTCTAAACATGAACGGTATTAAACAACAAAAAATATTTAACCTTCTGTGCCCGATAAATGCTAGTATGTACTAGCAAATAAGATTGAATTCGCTTGCAACATCAGAGTGCAGAAGAGTTTTGTTCGTCGGCTCACTGACGGATTTCAGAAGTTAGGAGTTAGGCATATTTTAAAAATACACGGTAGCTTCTTTAAGTTACCATAACGATAAAATTTGTTTATGTAGTTATAAGAACGACAGTTTCTACAGTTTCCGCAGTTTGGCCGCAAACAGTGTGCGCACTTTCCACAACGAACTCCCCTTCCTCCAATAACAAATAAGTTATACATTTCCTCTTCTGGATCAAGAACCTGTTGATTTTCAGGAGGTGATTTATTTTCATAAACTGGTAGATCTGGCTCATTATCATTTTGTTCATCGTCAGTACTAGAAGTCAGGTCAATAATATCAGATCTAGCTTCCTTAGTACTTTTGTTCGTAATAATATTACTGCGCCTGGGGTCTTTACTGCTACCTACACTGTTAGTCCCATCGTTTTCTTCATCTTGTTTATTTACAGAAGTTGGTAGATCTGGATCATTATTATTTTGCACATCTGCTTCATCATCAGTACTAGATGTCAGGTCAATAATATCAGGTTTAGCTTCCTGAACACTTTTGTTCATATTTATGTTGCTGCGTCTGGGTTTCTTACTGCTACCTGCACCATTAGTTCCATCAGTTTCAGCATCTTTTTGATTTTCAAGAGCTTGTAGATCTGGCTCATTAACATTTTGCTCGATCGTTTCATCTTTAGTTCTAGATGTCAGGTCAATAATAACAGATTTAACATCCTCATTATTTTTTATTCATGTTTATATTGCTCCTTTTGGGTTCTTTAATTTTGCCTACTCCATTAGTTCCACCATCGTTAACATCTTGTTTATTTACAGAAGCTTGTAGATCTGGCTTATTGTTGTTTTGTGCGATTGTTTCATTGTCAGCTCTAGAAGTCAGGTCAATAATATCAGGTTTAGCGTCCTCAATATTCTTGTTAATAATTATATTGATGTGTCTAGGTTCTTTACTGCTGCCTACTCCGTTAGTCTCATCATCATCTTCAGAAATTTTACGTTTGGACATGTTTATTAAATGAAAAAACGAAAAAAATAACTGCAAAATCTACTAAATTAGTTGTTGTGCTATTTTTTTTACTATAATGAGCACAAACCAGTATAAAAGTATTAAGTAAATTTTAGTGATGTGTTATAAACTTTTATTACATTTGTATATAAATTTCTAGCTATTTTTAGTTCTTAAGTCAATTTACAAGAAAATATGACTAACAAAAATAAAGTTGAAATTATAAATATTCAAACAAGTTTGTTAAGAACAAATGCTTGATAAGTTCGAATTTAATATAGACAACTAAAAAGCACATTATGTTATCTATAAAGTAGATTTATATAACCTATTATTTTCAATTCTTAAACTATTTTAAAGAGTTTGGCAAAATACTAGCTTAACCTAACTTAATGTCTATCTTTTTAGTTCTTTTTTAGTTTGTTGCTGGTATAATCATAATGGCAATTTTCTTGATTTTGTTCATATTCAATTATAATTGTTACAATTGAAAGTTTGATTGACTAAAGTATAATAAAGCAACAGCAACTTAATAAATTAAATGAATACTTTTTTATAGTAGTTAAAAACTAAAAGTAAAAACTAATTTAATGAAAAGTTTACTTTTGAAGAATATCTATAGTTCTCAATTGCATTAAAAACATTTCGAAAACTAAATACTTTCTAAGTTCTGCTTATTTAGATTTACACTTTAATTTGAATATATAAGTTTAATAGGTTTTTTTTTACTAAAATAGTTTTATTTTAGGCCATGGTGTTTCTAACATACTATATTTTAAATATCATTAGAAAAATATATTAAAAAATTTTACGTCTTTTCTTTTGTAATTGTTTTTTTTTTATAAATAAACATTTTTAAACCCTTATAAATAAGCTACTCCATCTTAAAAATTCAGTTCAAAGTATGTTACTAAAAAGAACAAATCGTTACAATTAGCAACTTAGTATCACAGAAACAGACATTGGAAATTCTAATTTATAGTTCGTTAGAAATGTATGTTGAAAACAAACTTTAATTGATACATAAATATTATAAAAGATTGTAAAATCAAATTATATTTGGTTTATAAGCATTTCTTTAAGTTTTTTAGATGGTATGTATATCAATTTAACAAATTGTAACTTCATGGTTTGTATCAAACCATCAAAAACTATTCATTAAACAAATTATTCAACATCAATAATAAACTGACATTTACAGTAATTCCAACTTCCGCTATTGTGGTAGCACCATGGATAAGGAGCCTTCCACTAAGTCCATGTATAATACATCCTATTGCAAGTGTTTCCGTAAGCGGGTATTTTCCCTTTCCAGTTACTAATGTTGCACTAAAACCCATCCGATGTTAAAACATCAAGGTTTGACCATCCTTTAGCATTTTAAGTATTAAAATAAACAATTTAAAGTTGTGTTACAAGAATATTTTTTGTTACAAATTTGCTTTTGATTTATATAAGCATATATTGTTAAGAAAATTTTTGAGGCAAGTGTAACAACAAAAGTTAATTTTTATTTACAGTTATTAACAAACAAACATATATTTCTTAACTTTTGATAGGTACTTTATCCGTTTTAATAACTTAAATAGTTCATGTGAAATTTTTAAGTTTTATTTACTTACTGTAACTTTTTTCGAACTGAAATACTTAAATACAAAAGCTAGTTTCGATATTGAAAACAAATAACACAGTTTAGCATACATAAAAAATTTAAAATCAACTACCTTGAATTAATGCAAATAATGTTTCGAACACCTGAAAATGTTTTTGGAATTACATTATTAAATTGATGTGTTCATCTAAACTTTAAATAGTATTTAACATTCAATACTAGCTTTTTTTGAAACAATGTTTTTTAAACAAATGCAACTGTACGCAATTAACACAACTTAAACTTAAACAACTCATTATCAATAAGTAAAATTTAAATTACGTAGTTTTTTTTTTTGTTTATAATTAAAAATAGTTTTAAAAAAACTTACTACGACCATTAAATTATGTTGTATTTTTTCTAGTTCTTATGTGTTTAAAGTATTCTTACTTTGACAAATCAGTTATAAAAAGTAATTGATTGTTGCTTCTTATATACTTGATACGATTGTTTATACTTAAACAATATTACTATTAGTAAAATAAGTGGATATATACAGAAGTTTATTGTGCTAAAGGATAACATTGCATTAAGTTTTATAAAAAAAGAAATGAACTCATAAGAATTACAAAAAAATTACTCTTCAGTTGTTTTGATTAAGTTAAAAGGTTTTACAAAGGTAGTTTTAAAACTTTATATGACGTTAAATTAAAAACACAAATTAGAAAAAATATGTGTGAACAATGTATTTATAAGTGTTCCTAAACAAAAATAAAAAGATAAATTTTGTTTCGTTTGAACAAGTTATTGAAAAATAAATCTAAAAGTGCTGAAAAAATAACGAGTGCAAACCAATTGTAAAATAGATAGTTTTTATATTCTTAAACACAATACAAACTTTTTTTAAATTTTAACGAAAAAAAACTAAAATTTTTTCAATAACTTTTTTTCGACTTTATATCTAAACACGGAAAAACTCGTTTACAAACGTGTTACTTTAAATAACATATTTTAATGATCTTTATTTTAAACCAATCTCTTTTAAACTTTTCATTTTAACTAAGTTAGTACAATAAAATAAATATAAAGTGAAGTTTAACAGTATACAATCTAACTTGAGTTTAAAACTATTTTGCAATTTTTTTCATCACAGTAAACATAAATTGTTAATTGAGGTTTGGTATACAATAATAAATCAAGTATTGTAAAAACATACTTTACAAAACTTTAAACTTAGAATGTGTTTCTCTTTAAATTGGTATTTGAAAAAAAAACTTCAAACTTGTTGTTAAACTAATAACTTTTTGTTAATGACGATAACCTTAAGAGATTTAAGAGTTTATATACAACAAATTGTAATAGTTACTACTTTTAAGTAAGTAGTTGATAAAATAAATCTTCAAAGTTTTATATCGACTTTAAACTTTTAAGTCGTAAACAAATTGACTTAATAGATAAGACTTAGTAGATTAGACTTTACGATTGGTATATTCAAATTTTTTTGATAGATTAAAAAATATTTAAGACTAACTACAAGAGTGAAAAAGAAACAAATGATTAATCAGACTACACTTGGGAAGTTGAATATCCCGAGAACAGACATTTAATAAAGTCTGAATCTAGGAGGAAGCAGTATTACCACAACTACCACTTCACCGCAACCACATACTGGGAATCAAGGGGAATCTGTAGGAATTATGAGAGCGGTTAGGACGTTGCCAGCACAGTTAATCCGTTGTGGCGCCTTCGTACAGATTCGCCGCCATCCTCGTGATAATCGACGATCATTACCGTAATTCTCTAAGGAATGTTGTGTGAGTTTGCTTCGTGCAATAGCGCATACTGCTTTGTTTTTCTACAAATCTGTTAAGAAGACAAGAAATAAATGATCTTGTTTTACTCAATATTTGTATACACGTTTATGTTATGTTTTAAATGCAGAGACGGACTCGGTCCACTGATCGAAACTTTGGATGATTTCTGGGTGAGAGATGTGCGTGGCACGGGATCCTGGGACTCGGGCAGAGGGTCTCTCGGTTATCAGAGGAAGAACTTGGACTAGTATCAGCTTTATGTGGTGAACGGTGAACACTATAAGAAAAGTTTTGTTTGCGAGAAAGATTTGTAAAAGAATAGTGCTTTTTGGTTGCCTAAAACTATTTTGGATCTTTCTATTTTGGGAACTATTGGTTTTGATAAATCAATTTAAAAACCTCGGTGTTTTACAGATATACTTCGCAATGTGATCGGCTCTGACCTCGATCACGTCGCTTCGAAGGTTCCAATTGCTCATGTACGAATCAAAGGCTTCAACGGATTCTGTGCGAGTTTACTGCCCTGCCACCAAGTACAAGGATTTTCTCCCTGAAGTAGGCTGACACTGAACTGCCCGTCATGCTCGAAATGTTGTTTGATTCTTCTTTCGACGGGTTGCTCCATGTTCCCGCCGTCATCATGGTATCTACCTCCCCAAATATAAATTTCATAAAAAAACTACATATGCCGTAACCGAATTAGTAGTTAGGAGTCTTTCCGGCCAACTCCCACTTTTCAGAGAGACCAGGCGTGAATTTTTGTATTAAGTTTTGTTCTTTGTCACCTAGCACAGTTCAGTCAACTGCGTGACATTAGTGTTAACCCACTTTGAGCGGCTAAAGTTCCCGGATGAGCTGAAAGTTGTCTTCTGTGAGCAAAGAACACGCTGGAGTCTGGTTTCCCGTTCAAAAGTCCTCCTACCATCATTAGCGATAAGAGTAGGCTTGGCTACAAATGCGGTTTCCTATTTTGCGCTATATGGAAATCTTACTTTTTTTTCTTTTTATGCCTAATTAATCACACAGTTAAAGTTTTGAACCTTCGGAAGGCAAGTGTTAGCTGCTTTGAGCTGTTGTAGTGTAATTACTGGCAGCAAATGCAATCGGACTTTAGACGTTTTATTACGAGATTTTTTCATGATTTGAAATCGTGATCCAACCACAAAGTAATTGCATGTAAAAGTACTAGCTCTGATGTAAATTCAAGCTCCGAACTAGTTAGAACTCTTTCAAAGTTATCAAAATTTTTATTAAAAGCTAAATAGTTTTGATTTGCTGCTCAAAGTTTCTTTTTACATACCTTACTGCTATGTTTCTCAGGTTTTCAACTATGAATGTATTTGACAATTGATGATAAAAGCGTATGTATATTTTTTCAGTGAAATAGCACCTAGTTAATACACTAAGCTCTTTGACAGACAGCAATTTGGAAGCTTTCAACAAAGAAGTGAAGTTTGTTTTTTCGAAGTTCAGAACACCTGGAAGATAAAATGAATATATCATACTGTAAAGTTTTGTAAGTTTAAGAAGTTTTTTTATGATAAAGTAATATCATACTTGGTATAATAAAAATAGTTTAAAATCAATAGATATTTTAACATTTATTAGTAAAGTAAAAACACACGTAAAAGGTACGATCAACAAAAACATCTGCGGAAGTCAGCAGAACAGAAGCCTGGACTTTCGTTTGCCTTAAGACTTTTTCCTAAATTTTTTCCGATATTTTTGTCTTTTTACATACCTTACTGCTATGTTTCTCAAGTTTTTGACTATGAATGTATTTGATAATTAATAATAAAAGCATACCACAGATTTTTTTGTGTCAAAACTTTATTCCGACTAACGGCGTTTCACTGCTCTCAAATAAATTTAAGAACAGATCTACGGAGTCTAGAAAATATTAACACACATTGGAAAAAAATATAATATCTAATATGAGTTCTAACAAGGACGAAACCGGTCTCAATCTATCAAAACCTTGTTGTCTGATGATCGAATTAACATGATCAACTCTTTTTTAAACCTTTAAAAGGTAGTCATATCTTTAGGTCGTGTTTTAATAAAGTAAATGTTAACAAATCTAACAAAAATCTTTTCAGTCTTTAGTTGATAAACTTGTGTTTTTACTTTTTTACGGTTACAAAAGATAACTTTGTTTGTTTTGTATCAGAAAAAAACTAGATTAAATTAAAAAAAAATATCTACATATTTTAATATAAGGCTGAAGCTCAATCTTTATCTTATTAAGTTTATTAGTTTTATCATTAAAAATTGATTATAAAAAGAAAAAATAAGAATAAAAGAATTTTTACAAAAAAAGATTTTTTTTTTTTAATTGTTTCAACATATCTTATGCTAGTTTCGTGAGGTTTTAAATAAAATAAACATACCATAAAACTTGCTAATAAATTTTGATAGTAATAAACTAACTTGTTTGCCATGACAATAAATTTTTATCTTAAGTTGAACGTAAAATATTTCAACTTTGTTTATGATTCTTTTTATATCTTAAGCATCTATTAAATTAAATGTTTTATTTCTTTTGCGGCATAAAAACAGAAAAATACAAGTTTATTTTTAACGTAGCTTGCATGAATAACAAATATTTTAACTAATATTTCGACACGAGTATAAAGCTTGACGTTTTAAATAATATTTTAAGCAATACGTGTATATTTTGTTGGTTTTAAACTAAATTATTCAAATAATACCGATAGATTTTTTCACTAACACGTTGAAAGTATTTTGTCCTAGACAAGACGTTAAAAGGTATCCGTGGTGTGCAACTGGATAACCATATGGTTTTTTCGTGCACCAGGTCCAAGGGCCAAATATTTTTGAGCGTATTTTAGTCGTTTAGTAAACTATATAAAGATTTTATTTACTAACTAACTGGTAGTAATACAGTACTTAATTATCATTTGTGAGTTTGTATTCTATTTACAATACAAGCAACTTAAATCTTTAAAATCCAATTACAAAAAAAAGTTTCCGGATCTGGCCGAATCTTATTTTAAAAAATAACCAGACCAAGCTGGATTATAATTTAAAAAACCCCAATCCGGATTCGAAACTTGTGATCCGATAGATCACATAAAGTAAGATATGAACTAAGTTACAATTATGTTTAAAAAATTGAAGTCATTTTAGAAAGTTCCAGCATGAACTTAAAATTTATCTATCAAATAGTGATTATCAAGGTCATAAGTGATCATAGCTACTCTTCTATATACTTTTGTTTGAGTAGTTAATAGTGTTTGTCATTTAAAACTCAACACTTTTTGTTATAAAATTGATTTGTTTGGTTGCAATAATAGAGGTTTGGTCTAGATAACAGCGTTTTCTATCTGGTTATTCTTTAGATTATTTTAAACAATACTATTTTGAACTAAGTTCCGAATACTTACAATTTTTTTTTGTTTTTTAAATTAATTTTAGATGTACAAATTTAAACAGAAAATTACTTATTTAAATAGTAAGCTGAGATAACTTTTTCAAGCAAACTTATGTCAAAAATTCTCTTTTTTTAAGAAAAACAAAAAAAAATCTTCTTTTTTATGTTTGCAACATGAGCGTGTTTTGACTGGTTTCCTGTTTTCTGTGAACAACGTGAAAAGAAAATGAAAAAAAGACTCTTAGAATATCACTTAAAACGTTGTTTATTGACTTTGTTTTGGTTGTTTGATAAACTTTGAACAATGAATGTTGAACTTACAAAACTGAAAGATTGTTAATTTTCCTTATCAAAAAATGTTCGTTTTTGCCCAGCTGAAACAGATTTTAAATTAAATTTTAATTGTGACGTCATAATAGGTAAAAGTTTTAAAGTTGCGTTTTTTTCTGGGAAACATTTTACTAAGATGCTCTTAGTTTCCATTAAAAATTGTTACTTAGTCTAAAATAACTTTGGTTAATTATTGTATTTCAACTAGTAAGTACAGTTTTACTTCAAAAATTTACAATATAATAACTAAAGTTTTATTTTACTTAGTTAATCGTATTTAATAATGTTGTGTGAAGCTTTTGAACCTTAAAAAGTTCAACTCAGAGAGTTTTCAAAATTCAACATCTCATGCTCTACTGAACCCAAGGTAAGAGATTTAAAATCTTTCTTTATAGTTTATATTTCATCTTTTAAAATTTGAACTTCGACTGATAAGTTTTTTTTTCTTGTTTTATAGCTTACTAAAGTTTTAATTTCGTCATTTTGTCAGCTAGGTTATTAGACAAAAATGTTTTTGAGCTTATTTGTTTTCACCTTTTTTTATTAATGTTACTTAAATTAAAGCTTTATTAACTAGGCAAAGTCAAATTTTCATCATTTCAGTGAATACTTAAACATCTATATTATACAATACTTTACAAATTTAGGTATTTTAAGGTTTTTAATGTAGTAGTATTCTTAAAATATGTTATAACATTTTTCCTTTTTTTTGATAAACAAATGATTTTTTTTTTGTTTTCTATCAGTTTAAAATAAATTAAAAATATGTACACTACTTATTAATTACAATTTTAGATTATATTTTTTAGTGATTATCCAATCCAGCTTACCTTAACATAATTTAAGATAAATAGTTTTTAAAAATATTTTCATTAAAGTTTGTTCATTTAAATTTAGTTTATTAAAGAACTCATTAAATCATATTAAGTATTTTTGCAACTGTATTTTATTAATTTTTTTTAAATAATTTACTGCTATATTTATGCTTTCAGTTTATTACATCTAATGTGTTATAAAATTAATAGAAAATATTTATCAAAAAAGTTTAAGTTTTGTAATATAAAATAGAAAAATTAAGTTTCAAATTTAAGAAAATAAGTTCTGTTGTTTCTTTGCAGCTCAAAACTAAGTATTACAGTTTATTTCACCAAAGTTTAGTTTACCAAACCATTTCGGTTGTCATCGCTTCTAGGCTAGATATGATTTGTATTATAACTAGGTTCTTTAACTACTAGGTTTCGATCTTGCAACGTTCAATTAAAAAAAGTTTTAATCATTGTGACCCCTGCGACGCACGCCATCATACCACGACACACTCCAGTATTTTAAATAACTCTAATACTTGCCAACAGTCAGTTTAATTAGAACAATGAATGTCTTACCTTCTTCAAAAATAGTTCTACTTTGTGTTTATTTAAGCGTGACCTTAAGTTTTGAACTTGTTAAACTTTGATTTTATTAGACCTGAGCGTGCCACCCAAAACTTAGTAATTAAATTAAAAAAGTTTTTTTATTTTTACTACGAAGCCTTTCAAGTACTAAAGTAAACACAACATCTCAAACATAATTAATGAGTAAATTTTTAAGTTTTTTTTTTCAAGTTCATTAATTTAGTTTGGTTTTTCTTGTTTAATGTTTTTAATTGGCGTTTAGTTTAATAAAGTAGTTTAGTAAGGTGGTTTAATTAAGTGGTTAAATTAAGTGGTTAGATTAAGTCGTGTAATTAATTTTATTAAATTAAGTGGTTTTTATTGTTGAGATATTAGCCTTGTGTCATAAAGGGTTTTTTATGTGTTAAACAGATACTTTTTTTTTGATAATTAAAGTTAAATATTAATGGGGCAGGTAAAATTACACATCATGTAGCACACTCACTTTTCCTATGAAAATGTTTATTGTTGCAAGGGGTGGTAGAGCTTGAGACTGATGTTTTTTACCATAAAAAAGCTGCATTTTAAAAAGAGTAAACATATTTAGTATACTTAGGTACTGTTTAGTAGTATTCCAGTTTGGAGTTATTATAATAAGTACAGTTTTTATTTGGTTACTGTTTATTAGTTTTCCTCATTACAATACATTCGTCCAATATATACTTTTTATTTGCTATATTTAGTTAACTAGTCATTTCAATTAGTAGAAGTTTTTAATATATTTGTACTAACAATATAAGTATGTTTGGTTGTTTAGCAGTTTGTTGTACTCAGACTGTAAATGTTGGTGTAAATTCTAATATTCAATAAGGATCAATTTAAAACAGGATAGATTATACATAAACTTAAAAAGAAGGTATTAGTATAATTTTAAACAGAATTTAGAAACACAGATAACCTACACTTAGATAAAAAAGCCACTCAACTTTGAAATAACAATAAACTAAAATCACTAATAATTTGTTTTTTTTAAGGCTTTGAATTGATGTTTAGTAGCTTAAAGTTTAGATGAGTTTATATTACAAATTCTCAAATGAGGTTTTAATAGTTCTTTTTATATTAATCAGGGTTTCTAAAACCCTGGAATCCTGGAAAAAGCCTGGAGTTTGACAATTTATCTTAAAAATATCTCGGAAACCCTTGGATTTGAAAAAAAAAAACCTGGAACTTTGAAGTATATTTACATGTAAAAAAATTAAACTTTGATTAGACACAGTAAAACACCATACAGATTTTTTTGTTTAATTGAAAATTTCATTTATTAAAAGCTCATTAAAATTAGCTTTACAGTATCTTATTAATTTTTATATGCTACTTAAGAAAGTTTTTGCCTTAAATTTAACTTTATATTATAAATAGACTAACAAATTTTGTGTTTTAAAAACTCTTAAATTTTTGTGGGAGTTATTTAAGAAAATTTTTAAGTTGTTATTAATTAAATACGTTTTAAGTTGTGTTTTTTATTTTGTATATTTGTACTTTGTAGCCCAATACTCTGTTAGCTAGCACCCCAAAAGTGGAATGTTACATGTCTGTAGTGGTTACATAACAAATAAAATTCTGAAAACTCATTTTTTTTATTGATATTATCCAGGTGTTATGCATAGTAAAACTAATTGAAATTGAAACAAAAAAAAAATGTAATAAAAAATAATGTTATTAATATTCTTTGTCATTAAAACTACACTAGTTGGTGTTTCGTCTAGTTAAAAGTCCAGATTGGCGCTTACTAACTTTGGGATAAAATTTAGGAAAATTTCAGTATAGATTAGGGTATGTCAGTTTAAAGTTGCAATATATTCCATTCTAACTTAGTGTGTTTCACTCTAATTATTTTTTTGTTCATAGTTTACACAAATTTTGATCGTAAATAAATCTAATTAATATTTTAGATTTAAACTTTTTGAGTTAGTTAGATTACAATTGCTTACATACCTTATTTTGAAACCGTTTTTGTTTGCACAGGTAGAAAATTTTACATCTAAACTTTAACTTTTTAAAGCTGATACTCAAATTAACTATACGCTCATACTTTACCTACTAAAATTAAAACTTGCATATTATTCATGTTTACCTTAATACAAGTTTTTCTTAGTTTTCCTCGATCATCATTAGTTTTGTCTATTTTTCGTAAATCACTTTTTAACTTCAGCTAGTTATTGTAATTACGAAGCATAAATAAAATAGTTTTAGTATTCTGATCAGTAATGAAAAATACATGGTTAGTTTTTTATGAATAAGTATATAAATGTATATATTAAATATATTTACTGAATACTACAGTTTCAGATTGTTACATACTAAAAATGTCTTCTAAATACAAAAGTCAAACATTTTTACATGATAACAGAGTCAAATATGTTAGTAATCTGACTGCATTGGCAACAGTTTTACACTCGTCATCTCAGCAGCTCAGGCACAAATGGTGCGAGCGTTTGCTGTACAAACTGTACATAACACACAACGCGTTTGAAAATGCCAAGTGCAACGTGTGCCTAGACAATTTGAAGATAGACGAACACAACAACTTGGTGTTGGTCAACGTATCTGACGCTGGAAAGTTCAGTGAGGAGAACAACACGAGAACGCAAACAGACGCGAGGTTTGTGGCTCCCGAGCTTTTGAAGTGCAACGAAACAAGCAAAGCAGGCGATGTCTGGGCAGCAGGAATATGCATCTACTATATTGTTAATTTCAAATTTCCCTGGAAAACTGCAGCTCGAAGTGATGAGAGATTTTTTGAATGGGCAAGCAGAGGTGTGTTTCTTGGAAGCGCGGATGATCCTTACATGCGAGCCGTGAGGAAAATGCTTTGTGTGGATTCTGAAATGCGACCCAATATAAAAAGTGTGATAAGTATAGTGCTTGACACTGGAACAGACAAAAGCGTTATAGGTAAGTTTTATTTTTTTTGAATATTATGTCAGAAAAAAAAATTATAACTTTAGGTAAGCTTATCTCAATGATAGCACTGACTACATCAAGCAGAGTGATTATGAACAGAAAAAAAAAGAAAAACTGCTGCAACATATAAATGTTTTTCAACCAAATGACTTTATTAGTTCTAAACAAGGTTTGTCATGTTTTTTGGTAGTGTTTTTAGTCGGATTTTCAAAATGGTATTTATATCAAAGTATGTTTAATTAAAAACATTGAACTTTTTGGTATTTTAATAGTAAAACCCTGTTCAAAATTGTTTATAAAACATTTTTAAACTTTAAATGAATTAATTAATAATTAAATTAATGTACCAATTACTTAAAATAGTTCTAGTTGAATACTCTGATCCTGCGAACAATTTGAAGAGAAGGATAGCAGAACATAAACCTGACAACTTCGGTTTAAAAAGTTTTGTATTAACTGAAGACGATAAAAGTTTTATTAACGGGCTAATTGTCCTTAACCGATTGTTAGTATGCAAAATCGAGCAAAGGTCGCCCGACTACCCCATCGGGAGGTTCAGCGAATATTGCGACGTTCAAACTGCTTTTCCGCACCTGACCAAACCAGAAATTGAAAGAGCTCTCAAGGAACCTGTGGGCTTCCACAGGACCGATCTTCTCAGCCACGAGGATATCCACGTCACTGCTTTCAAAAGGATCTTCAACAACGCAATAGAACGAACCTACCTGCTGCCAACAGAGAGTCTGAACGAAAAAGACTTCGACTTGTCTCTTTGCAGCCCGTGGCCCAGCAAGAAGGAGCCTGAAAGCGTGACTGAAAGCAGGAATGACCCGAGGAAGGGACAAATTTACACGAACATTCAGGCTACGCACAGAGTGGCCGACGACTTCGTTGTTGAGCAGGAGACGGAAGAAAAGTTCGGTTTCGTCACCTCGCCCGTTTTATTTAGGGGCTACAGTGGCTTTTCCAAAAATTTGCAAAGGCGAAGTTTGGACCATAGGTTGGATACAAGGAATAAAAAAGGTTTAGCGGGTTGTTACTTTGAACGGGATGAGAGGTTTGTTGAAAACTGTGTTTGTTAAGAGTAGCAAATACTTTAATTTAACTAATTTCAAGAAAGTTCCTAACTAACTAAATGTTAGAGATTTTAAGTATTTAGTTAAAATTTATATCGATGTCACTAAACAACTCTTACTTTTCTTTTAGTATTTGTACTTTATTGTCTACTACTTAAAATATAGGTAATTAAAAAAAAAATGATAAGTTTTTACAGGATACCATCTTAAAGTATTATCTACAGATCGTTCAGTACAATTATCAACCTTTATAAACAAAAGAAGTATTCCAACGATGGTGATAATATAAGATTTCCCTGGTACGATGATAATTCAATTGTTACCATAGAAGGGCCAACTGATAACCATTCTATTGTTCAAGTATTGGTTAGACTTTTATTTCTTAACAAGTTAATTTCTTAATGGCATATACTGTCATCGAGAACTTTTTAAATCAGTTCAAGTTTAAAATAGTTTTATAAACCACTATATTAAGCCAAAAATGTGACGTTATTGTAAGCCATTACAAATATGACTGTTCCAAAATTTATTTGAATTGCTAGGGCTTGCAAAATTCATTTAAACGATTTTTTATTTAGAAAGCTGCTACAACATAAAGCAAAAAACTATTTTTAGCTACGGTTTATTTAACTACTTTAGCTTTTAGAATATTTAAAAAACTAATAGTTTACATAATAATCATTTTTCTAAACACATACCACTGTTATGAAAAAGTTTATGTTGTTTGTAAGTTAGGTTTTTTCTATTTACAATAATGTTGAGTTTATTATTCTGCATATAGAATGAGTCAAATTAGTTTATATTTTGTACAATTATACATGATCATAGTTACAGCAGTCTTTTTATTTTAGTGCTATTAATTATTTATTTTATTATCATTAAATCTTAAAGTATTGTAGATACAAAAAGAAAATAGGTTTTTAGTTAAATTATTTAGTTGTTGTTTGTAAACTGAAGTTTAATTTTTAAACGTAAATTCTCTAGGTCATATTTTGAATCAACTTGAAAGGTTATACATTTTTACAAACTTTAAGCACAACTATCCCTAATATCGTATATTTTTAATTAATTTACAAGAACTAGTTTGTGACTAATGATTTTCTTGAATAAAATCAGTTTATATAACTTCTAAAATTATAAAGTACCTTTCGTTTATTGAATCTAATTAACTAAGATGAAACTTTCAACTATTCTTAAAGGTATAGATAATATCTTATTAAAGTTTTCGTAACTAGAGTATCAAATAAGTTTTACTTCAGCTTGTTGACATGCCTTCCGGAGTCATAAGTGCAAAAGATTTTTATTCCGGTGAAAATCTTGAGAAACCGATAGAGACTTCAAAGCTGATTTGTTGCTGACTGCAATAGAAGAAAGTACAGGTCACATGATCGTTCTTGCAGTTGTTGAGTGGGGAAAGTTTGTTTGTTTTCAGTACGATCACACGAAACCTGTGCACTCGAGAACTAAGTTGACTGGTTGTAGCAGTTACTGCAACAATAAAAAAGGTCAGTCCGTTTGAAGCATGGTACAATGGTTCCATGAGTAAAAACTGTTCTGCCTTGTTTTCGCTTTTAAGAAACTGTCACTGTTTTAGATTTTTATTTAAAAGTTTGAAATCTGTTATATGACTTACAGAAAAAAACTGAAAAAAAGTTATAAATGACAGTCTTGACGTAAATACAATATTTTGAATTAAATAAATTATCATTTTAAAGTTTATTTTAAAACATTATTACATGTTTTACAAAATAGTACATACTTACCAATTAGTTATTAATTGAAAAACGTTTAGATCAAGGATTCCTAAACTCGTTTTCATAGTGACCCACTCAGCTTAAATTAAAAAATATTATGTAATAGATTTAATATTATGATATATTATTTATAACTACTTATTATTATTTTTATTTGACCACTATAATATAGATAAAATATCAAAATATTAAAAAAATAATATGTTTCAACTCGCCCTTATTAATTGCCTATTTACTTTCTATTCAACTTACTTGTTTTACCCTGATAACCGTAATTTACTAAAATGGGTGATATCGTCCACTTATGAAAATTGTTACTTAGACGAGCTCCTATTTTAAATTTAAAGTGTTAAGTTTTTACAAATGCTGTTTAGAACATTTCTTAAGAAAATAAATAAAATCAGTTCCAAATAGCTTCTATTCGAAGTGCATTTTATTAAATAATATACAGTATATTTTAATAACTTTTGATAATTTTTAACAGGAAGTACCTATAAACCCACAATCTTTGTTATCAAATGTGCCTGCTTACTTCATTAGCAATCTTTCGGAAGCAAAGAAACGACCAAATAGTAAAAACCCTTTATACAGTGCATTACACGGACCCACAGCCAATAAATCTTCTATGGAATATACCCACTTGAATTTTTGTGATAATTTACTAGAAATTCCAGTCTTGCCTAATGAAATGCTGAGCAAATGGAAAAACGAACAACGTTTGTATTTGTACCACGGCCAGAGGGACTGTGTGAAGAGGGAAGAAAACAAAACACGTTATGGCGTGTTCGATTATTTCAACACTGACGCCGACGCCGCGTCATACAAGTATCCCAAACACGAACTGGCGTACAAGTTGAACGAGAACATTGAAGACGTGAAAAATGTGTTGAGAAATAATTTAAAATCATTTGATGCGCCCGCTTGGCAAGTAAAAACTTTTTTAGCAAAGAACATAACTCGAGATCTTTCCACTGAAGCGCCATTCAAATTAAATTTCTCGACTGATGCTGGTATTGATATTCAAGTTGAGAGTTCAGAATCTGAACAACTGATTTCCGCATCAAATAAAAGGCCACGAGTAAACGATCAGTAGATTGCTTGTTTGATTGTTTTTCCTGTTTTAAAAAGTTACTTTTACAAGTAATGACAAGTTCGAAACTAAATACACAGTTTATATTAGTAGTAAAGTATAACTTTTAAGCAGTTCCAATGATTTTCTTTAACTTTTTTTTCTGATATAAGCTTTAAAAAAATTTAGTACACATTTTAAAACCTAAAGTTTGTAATTAAAAATTGCTCAAGTAAACAATGTTAATCAGTTCGATGACTGAAAACTCTTTCTATAACTTCGTTCTTACTGCCATAATTCTAATGGTCGATTTCTTTATCGTGTTCAATAAACTGTTGCAAATATCAAGGTATTAAAACTATACAAGGAAATGATTATTTTTATTAACACAAATTTTATATTACTTAAATTAAAAAAAAACTTATAAACGTAAAGTTAAATGATTTAAAATTGAACTAATAAGTTAGGAAAACCATAGCGACTAAAGTCAAAAAAGTTTCAAACTTTAAATTTTGTATAATTACAATTTACTTTTTTCCGTTGCTTATATATTTTTTATATGAGTTAACTTAAAAGCTTGGCTGATTTTTTAATTTCATAATAAGTAAGTATATAACAAGGTAATAAAAGTTTATTTTTAATCATTTATTGTTAAAAAAATAGCTTTAGGCAAGAGGCTGGCAATTTTTTTAGTCTGCGGGATAGTAAAAATATTTTTCGGTCTGGACTAGATAATATAAATCTTAGTGGGACATGTAATTTTATTATGAATTTCATGAAATTAAAAATATTCATTTAATATAAAACCGAACTAAAGTTATAACTTAATATGCACCACTGTGCACTAAAAATTAAGTTAAAAGAGAGTTTAAAATATATATCAATGAAATACCAAATTTATTTGAATTTAACTAGATATTTTAATTTTGAAAATTCGCGGTTAGGAGATGTTTTTACTGGCGGGCAGCGGCTAATAGGTTTCGAATTTTATATTAGTTTAAGCAGTAACTCACTTCTGCATACGAACTTAAAACTAGTAATCTAATAAATTCAGGATTTATATCCCTTTTTTCTGTTAAGTTCCGGACCTTAGGCTTAAAAATAAATAAATTTAAAAAAAATGATTTTGTATAGTATTGTTTATTCAACGACATAAGATAGCTTTAAATATATATTCAAGGACTTAATGTAACAATTTTTCGGTTATCGAGTCATACACAAACAGGTACCTTTTAAGGCTTTTAGCATCTTGTTTAGACAATTTATATAAAGAACAAACATATTTAGTAAATAACAAACCATTCCTTGAGTTACAAAAGTAAACTTTTAACATAAATAAACTTTAATATAAGTATTTTTGAACTTATAACACAAACGCATTAGACTTAAATAAACTATTTTCCTTAAGTTTATTTTTGTTGCATTAACAATTTGATTGAATGACTCATAGTTATTTGCTACCTTTTTTAATATAATTTTTAAAAACTTAATGAATAATTTAATTCCTACCTAATTGAATTAGTCTTTGTACAATTTTTCAATGCACTACAACAAGGTCGGGAAGCTTCTACGGTTGGTGGGTCAGTTGTTAGCATTTTGTAATTTACAGGATGAATTTGTATGACATATAATTTTATGAGATGTTTAATTCTAATTAAACTTAGTCAGTTAAGTAAGCCAAAACATTTAATAACCCTGTCCTTAGCAATAAGTGTAGATCTTTATTTGTTATAAATCTTTAAAGACAACAGCTTTAAATAAATGAGTTTGCCAATTTTATATTGTTTTTAATGCAGAAGTATAGTTTTAAAATCATATATTTTTAAATAACTTGTTTGTTATCTTCATTAATTATAGCAATAAAGAGCTGCCAAACACTCAGGGTACTCAGGGAAGCATATGGAATTCTAAAAGTTTAGAAAATCTCTTGGAGTTTATGGGAAACTCAGGGTAGTTTTAAGACTTTCATTACTTTAGGCTAGTATTCATATGTATTGAATGAGATTTAGTTGATTTAGTTTCAATACCATTTTTTATAAACCAATTTTGTTAAAAATTTGGTTTTTATTGATGTTGAAAAGATGTTAATATTTTTCTAAGAACTTGAAAACTCTTGAGGTGACTCAGGACAGTTTAATGTCACTCAGGGTTAAATTTTTGACTCAAAGAGTGACAACCCTGAATAATGTAAATGTTGTTGGTAGTTTGTTCACGATATATATATATTTTTTTTTATATTCTCACAGTTTTATAAAGCTTATTTTGTTAATTTTTCCATTTTGGAGATTCTGTTGGTAAATTTTAGAAATGTTTTATTTATATTAAAAGTTTTTTACTTCTTGTTAAACAATAATTTAAGAACAACAAATAAATTTAATCGTTTAATAAGGAAAAAATAAATTATATTGAAGCAAATGTCGCAAATTTTTAGCTCTGTATCATTATGCTTATATTTAATTAATTCTATTTTTATTCTGGTCGGAGTGTAAATATGTATAAATGCTAAAATACAATGTAATGAAATTGTTAATTTCATGAAATAAGTTTGACTCATTAAGTGAATATAGATAAAGCTTGAGCTTTTTAATAGCATAAGCTTAATAATTAATTGAGGATATATTGATTTGTATTTTGTAGTATCATGTTTTGCTTAGTAGTTTAAATTACAGTTTTTTGTATCAATAAAATGTTTTATTTAAATTAAAACATTATTTAACAACAAAACTCTTACTACATATGTTACCAGCTTTATCAAAGTATAGTTTACACAACATAGAAATTAAATTGCAATTTAGAATTAAGACTTAGTGCATTTTAATTTTATAATACTATCATATTATTATTCTATAGTTATTTTTGTTTTACAGTATTAATAATGTCTTAAATAGTCTGGTAATATTTTACTATAAGTTAGGAAGATAACTCCATTGTAGTATGCAATATCTGCGGAGCTAAGATAAAAAGAGGAAGTAGCAAGTCTAAGTCCTATACTACCTCTTCCATGCACGAGCATTTTAAAACTCAACACAGCGAGAGTTACAAAAAGTCTCAAAGTGGTTCTTTAGACAAAAGTAGAACTGCACTCGAACCTCCGAAGACTAGAAAAC
>NW_028140303.1:27500-30301 GCF_965202585.1 Thalia democratica | reverse complement strand
GGATTGTAGTGGTGGCCTACTTTGTAGGTTTTTTGCCTAGTTTGTTTTTTGCCTAGTAGTGTTTGCCTAGTTTGACAAACTATTGTATATATATTGTATAACTTTATTTGTATTATTTTTTATTTAAATTACTACTTATTATTAAAGAATTAAATTTTCTTAGAAAAAAAAACTATGTATTTTAACTAATGCTTATTTTATATGTTTTGTTTTATTTTTATTCAAACTTACTTTAAACCTCTGTATTTTTTATACAATACGATTAAACTATATAACAGAAAAATAATTAAATAATCAAACTATTGAATAAGCAGTTAATTAGTGTGTTTTTTTATGCTTCTTTCATTTTTAACTTACTTGTTAACCATATTTCTTTTATTAAAGTATAAAACTAACAGTTACTAAAATAAAATAATCATAAAGTCAATACACAAAACACTAACTTTTTATAATTTAAATATGCAAACATGAATATAGTTATGAATCTATTATTTATTCAAATAGAATTATTCAAAGCTTATAATTATAAAGCTTTTGTATAATGTTTCAATTACAGTGAACTTTAAGTAAGATAAGTTTTTTTTTTTTGTATTAACTACAAAATTGGTATTTTAGTTTATTATTAGTAACTAAATACTTATATTTATTATATTTAAAAAAAAACATCTATACTAACTCTAATTTCAAAGCATATTAAAACATACAAATTTTACCAACTAAATATTTATTTTTATTTTAATTATTATAACTTTCAAACATAAGCTTGTATACCTTATATACCTATATACCTCATATAGTAGGCTTGACATAACATAACATTATTTAATTCTTTTTGTTTGAAATAAACTCATTTAGTTATTAGTAAATTACAACATAAATGTTTATAACAATATAACTAAGATTTAGCTTTTGAGTTAGTAAACTTTGATAGTTTTCTTTTAATAGTTTAATAGTCCTTATTTAAGTTCAAACAAAATTGCTATATATTTAATACACATACAAAAGTAAACTAAGTAAACGTAATTCAATAGTTTCTATTAAGTAAAAGTAATTACAAATACATTAAGTTAATACAAAACTTTAAAAAGCTTTTGCTAGTATCTGTTGGTAACAGTAAATAACTTATTATGACTCACAATACAAAAGTGCAAAATTTATTTTCGTTTGATTTTTCAAGTAGCCACGCTTTTATTTGTTTTTGGACAAAAAAACTTTTAAGTTTTAGTATAAAAGACTAATTGTATTAATTTTAACTCAGAAAATTGTACTCTACAAGATGGTGCCATTATTTTTTCGATATCTCAAACTGGTCAAACCACTTTTTTAGCGCTCTAATTGGTTTAAACAGCAAATAACGTTATCTGATTGGCTTACGTTTTTATTTGCTAATAACTAGAATTTACTTTTCTTTTAAGCGTTAAAGAAATGTAAATAAACGAGTAATAAGTATAAATAGGTCAGAAAGAAAAATAGTACAAAAAAGATGAATTCAAAAAGCAAAGGCCTACGGCACGTGGTATTCCCAAGCGGTCACCCATCTAAGTACTAACCACGCCCGACACTGCTTAACTTCCCAGATCGGACGAGATGGGGTGTGCTCAGTGTGGTATGGTCGTAGGCGTTTGAAAGCGTTTACAAGCCTTTATAAACCCTTCGGTTTGTTTAAAAAACCTATTTGCACTTGATTTACAATCAATTTGATATTTTAAAATTATTCCTTATAAAATTTCAACTTGATGTAAGTATTTTTTTTATTAAAACCTTTTTTTTTGGTGTTTTAATTACAATTACTCCCTGTAACTTTATTTAAGACTTTGTTTAAAAGATTGTTAACTATATTCTATATTAAATACTATGATTAGAAGTAAAGTTTATTAAGTGATTAAACTAAATAAAAAATAATGTTAAAATAAACATGTTGTGTTTAGTTTGTTTTACTATTTCTCATTGTTCTATTTATAGATGGTTTTGTTTTACTTCAAGAATATTTATAGTTAGTTTCTAAAGAATATCTCATACTACATCAGATTTTACGATTAACTTAATTTTAGGTAATAAAATATTTGACGTTTAATTTAATAACTCAACTATGTTTATGTTATAAAATAATAGTATATAATACACATACATTATAATATAATAATATGTATAACTAGTTGTTTTACTTTAAAATGAATAATTAAGTGGAAGAATTAAAAGAACTCACATTTTTGAAGAGAGCGTGGAAAACCAGAATAGTCTATTAAAACATTTATTAAATTATCGATAAATATAGAATACAATAGAATTAAACATATAAACGTAACTGTGGTTGCTTAGAAACTAAACAAGAATTTTTTTAATAAAAATATAAAATAGTTATTATATAGAATTAAAATAAAATAAAAGTAATATAAATTATATTTTTAAACTAAATAACAATTCACGAGCAATATTAGCGCAATGTCAGAGTATGAGTTTATAATAAAGGAATTGCTTCCTTGATGTTGATACTTACCTTATTCAAATAGAATACATTTTCAGCAATCAGGCTTGTGTTTATCTTAGCGCGCGTAACACAACGTTTGTGGGTTTTGGCACACTTTTGTCGATAGTGGGCGCCCCGCCTTTTAAGTACAGAAATTTCGGGAATTTTCGATTTTCGGAATTCTGACTCGACAGATCGTTTTTGTTTGGTCCAGAGACCCCGTAAAAAATTTTTCAGCCCATTTGAAGCATGATGAAAAAATGTTATTTCGACCCCCTTTTTTTAGGGGTTACGGGGACATCAACCCATTTTTTGGAATAAAAAACTCCTAGAA
>NW_028140303.1:12500-22500 GCF_965202585.1 Thalia democratica | reverse complement strand
TCCCGCCCGATCTCAGGTCAAAAGTGATGTACTATAAAAGTACATGCGCTTTGTACGTCGGCCTTTTGAAGTCACTTAACTTATTCTCGAGCACCTACCGTCGTTGCTACCTCACCCGAGGCCAGCAGGCTGCTCACGCTTCAGCTGTGAAATCGCCAGACCAGCTGTCTTTGACGACACGCTCCTTAATTAAGAAACGAGTCGCAGGCACTTTCAAACTAATGAAAGGATCGGTGTGTTAAAGACCCTGAGACGGACGTGGCCCCAGGATTACCCGAGGCCGCAATACGCGTTCAGAATATCGATGCTCAATGTGTCCTGCAATTCACATTACTTCTCGGAGCTAGCTCCGTCCTTCATCGACGCTCGAGCCGAGTGATCCACCGCTAAGAGATCTCTCGTGTTAATCAATCTCAATGCAACCAAAAAATCGTGTTCAAAAAGAAGCGGCCGCGCCAGCACTTGCGTGCTGAATTATTACTCCCGCTGTCAGGAAGCAACGCGACCGAACTATAACAGTTACAGGGCTCGGTCCCTTCGAAGAAGAGACGTCGCTTGAAATCAAATTTCGATTCGTTAATGATCCTTCCGCAGGTTCACCTACGGAAACCTTGTTACGACTTTTACTTCCTCTAAATGATCAAGTTCGATCGTCTTTTCGAACACCGGCGAGTGCGTTGCCGCACGTACCAGGCTCAATCGGAGGACCTCACTAAACCATTCAATCGGTAGTAGCGACGGGCGGTGTGTACAAAGGGCAGGGACGTAATCAACGCAAGCTAATGACTCGCGCTTACTGGGAATTCCTCGTTCAAGGGAAACAATTGCAAGTCCCTATCCCTAGCACGACCGGGGTTCAACGGATTACCCGGACCTTTCGGCCTAGGGAACACACGATGATCCGGTCAGTGTAGCGCGCGTGCGGCCCCGAACATCTAAGGGCATCACAGACCTGTTATTGCTCAATCTCGTGTGGCTAAACGCCACTAGTCCCTCTAAGAAGTTGTCTCCGACCCAATGGGTCGAGCAGCTATTTAGCAAGTAAGAGTCTCGTTCGTTATCGGAATTAACCAGACAAATCGCTCCACCAACTAAGAACGGCCATGCACCACCACCCACAGAATCAAGAAAGAGCTCTCAATCTGTCAATCCTCGCTGTGTCCGGGCCGGGTGAGATTTCCCGTGTTGAGTCAAATTAAGCCGCAGGCTCCACTCCTGGTGGTGCCCTTCCGTCAATTCCTTTAAGTTTCAGCTTTGCAACCATACTTCCCCCGGAACCCAAAGACTTTGGTTTCCCGGAAGCTGCCGGACAGTTCTTAAGTTCGACACTGCCCGATCGCTAGTCGGCATCGTTTAAGGTCAGAACTAGGACGGTATCTGATCGTCTTCGAACCTCTGACTTTCGCTCTTGATTAAAGAAAACATTCTTGGCAAATGCTTTCGCAGTCGTTCGTCTTGCGCCGATCCAAGAATTTCACCTCTAACGGCACAGTACGGATGCCCCCGTCCGTTCCTATTAATCATTACCTCGTGCTCCGAAAACCAACAAAATAGAACCGAGGTCCTATTCCATTATTCCATGCAACATTATACAAGCGTAAAGCCTGCTTTGAACACTCTAATTTTTTCAAGGTAAACTTGCCGGACCACCGCAACACTCAGTTAAGAGCACCGCGAAGGCACCGACCAACAAGAACAACGAGGCCAGTGCTAGCCTTTCGACCGACCAACCTCGCCGTCCCTATATCCAACTACGAGCTTTTCAACCGCAACAACTTAAATATACACTTTTGGAGCTGGAATTACCGCGGCTGCTGGCACCAGACTTGCCCTCCAATGGATACTCGTTAAAAAGTTTAAAGTGTACTCATTCCAATTGCAGGACCTCGTACGAGGTCTGCATTGTTATTTTTCGTCACTACCTCCCCGAGCCGGGAATGGGTAATTTGCGCGCCTGCTGCCTTCCTTGGATGTGGTAGCCGTTTCTCAGGCTCCCTCTCCGGAATCGAACCCTGATTCTCCGTCACCCGTTACAACCTCGGTAGGCCGATACCGTACCGACGATAGTTGATAGGGCAGTTGCTTTAATGAGATGTCGCCAGCACTAGGCCGTGCGATCCGCAAGCTTATCCAGAGTCACCATTGTAACGACCCGAAAGCCGGTTAGTTTTGGTCTGATAAATGCGCGCCTCACGTCAGTTCGGCGCTTTACGCATGTATTAGCTCTAGAATTGCCACAGTTATCCATGTAAAAGCGTACAATCAAATGAACCATAACTGATTTAATGAGCCATTCGCAGTTTCACTGTACGTGAGCTCGTACTTACACTTGCATGGCTTAATCTTTGAGACAAGCATATGACTACTGGCAGGATCAACCAGATAACTATCCGAGGGCGTTTAAACCCGTTGCTCGACTGAGCGTTTTTACTGTATAAATACAGACCTTTTCTATCACTCGGCTTAAAAGCCTTGCGAACGTTACTGAAAGTCGGCGCCGGCCTTTTGCTGTTTAAAGCGCCAGCCCGCGTCGACTGCAGCATGCAGCTTTACAACTGACTGTTCTTTCTCCCGACCAACCGTTTGCCTTCTGCCGGTTAACTCGTCAGCAGCAACACGCCATCTGTCTGCTGCAGTTACCCGCCTCGAGCCGTGCCTGCCTGCGTCGGCTACTCGTCTCGACGACTTCGCAAAGCTATAAGCCTACCGCCGCTGGACGCTTGTAGTTTTTCATACGCTGCTCCAATGCGTTTACATAGCACGTTCGCCGCCGCTGCAATAGCCGCGCCTCGGGTGCTAAACAGTAATGCTTTAAGCCCGCTTTCTCGTCAAGTCGACCGAACGCACAAACACGTCTCTCTCACTAGTGTAAAGTAATGCATACGTGTATGATGCTCAAATGTTGCTGTTGAACTTTTTTTGCCGATTTTTTCCGATTTTTTTCAATTTCTTTGTTTCTTTTCAATTATTTTAATGTTTTAAGCTTATTTATGCTACGTTTAAATGTTTTAATACTTTTTTATACTTTATTTAATATGTTTAAAAGAAATAAATAAAAAAAAATATGTATAAACTACTTTTTTTAATGTTTTAAATATATATATTTATTATAAATAAACTTTATTTGTATTATTTTTTATTTAAGCGTACTTTTTAAATCTTTATATTTGTTTTATCGTTTTAAGCACATTGCGATAAATATAATAAACAAAAAATTGAATAAAAATAATAATAATAAAAAAAAAAAAAAAAAAAACATAAGCTTATTTTATATGTTTTATTTTATTTTTATTTAAACTTACTTTTCAAACCTTAATACTCGTTTTATTTTTTTAAGCAGATTGCGATAAATATAATAAACAAACAATTAAATGAAAATAAATTAAAAAAATCAAACATAAGCTTATTTTATATGTTACATTTTATCTTTATTTAAACTTACTTTTTAAACCTTTATAGTTGTTTTATTTTTTAAGCACATCGCGATAGATATAATAAACAAACAATGAAATAAAAATAATAATAAAAATAATAATAAATCATAAGCTTATTTTGTATGTTTCATTTTATTTTATTTAAAACTTACAATTTAAACCTTTGTATTTGTTCTATTCTTTTAAGCACATCGCGATAAATATAACAAGCAAACAATTAAATAATAATAATAATAAAAAAATCATAAACTTATTTTATATGTTTCATTTTATTTTTATTTAAACTTACTTTTTTAACCTTTATAGTTGTTTTATTTTTTAAGCACATGGCGATAAATATAATAAGCAAACAATTAAATAAAAATAATAACAAATAAATAAAACAATACGGCTAAACTATAAAAAGAAAACTAAATAACTGATAAATACTTGTAAAACAATATTTGAAAAATGTATTTTGAAACACAACACGATTGATTTATAAATAATAATATATTTTTAATTTGTGTAGTTCATTTAAAGTAGTCTCCCTTTTTGCTTCTGGTTTTATTAGAGTTATATATAACAATAAATGGTGTAGTTTATTTAAAGTAGTCTCCCTTTTTGCTTCTGGTTTAATTAAAGTTATATAACACATACTATAGTAAGTTAGATAAACTATAGTAACTTTATAAAACTACTTTACAAAATACATTTGTATAATTTAATAACTTTAAAATAACTATCAAGAATAAAATAGAATAGCTTTAAGTTTAGTATACAATTGGTATGTAAATTGTGTAGTTTATTGAAAGTAGTCTCCTTATTTGCTTCTGGTTTTACTTGAGTTACATAACGTTAAATAAACATACTTAATAAACGTAACCATCAATACTGTCATTTTAATAAAACTAAGTACAAATACATTGAATTAACATAGAACTTTAAAAAGCCTTCGCTAGTATCTGTTGGTAACAGTAAATAACCTATTATGACTCACAATACAAGTGCGAAATTTATTTTTCATTTGATTTTTCAGGTATTTATTTATTTGTGGAAATAAACTTTTTTATTACATTAGAAACTAATTGAATTTTTCCTATAACTATACCTATTATTATATTTAGTATGCTTAAAAGTAATAAAATGACACGTCGCGATTATATAATAAACAAACAATCAAACAAACAAAGAAATAAAAAAAAAAACTATTTTTTTAAACTTATATTTCAACTATATGTCTTATTTTATTTTCATTTAAACTTACTTTAAACCTCTGTATTTGTTATATATATTTCAACACAATACGATTAAACTATAAGACAAACAACAAAATAAAATAATCACATTAATAAATACACTAAGCAAATAGCTAGAATAAATATAAATAGTTCAATATATACAATATATTTCTTCCATTTTTAAGTTACTTGTTAAACATATTTATTTAAAAATGTTTCTTTAGAATATAAAACTAACAGTTCTACAAATAAAGAAATTAAAAAGCCAATACACATAACACTAACTTTTCATAAATTAGATATGCAAATATGAACAAAATAATAACTAAATTCTAAAGCTTTTGTAAACTGTGAACTTATAAACTTATAATAATAATTGCATATTCACTATTCACAATAGCTTTTTATTTAGTACACAACTGGTCTGTAAATTGTGTAGTTTATTGAAAGTATAATCCCGTTTTGCTTCTGGTTTAAATAAAGTTATACAACACATACTAAAGTAAATTAAATAAAGTAATTCACTACTATCGTATTAAATAAAACCAATTTACAAAATACATTAATTTAAATTAAAGTGAACTTTGAACTTATAATAATAATTGCATATTCACTATTCAGAATTTCTTTAAATTTAGTACACAACTGGTCTGTAAATTGTGTTGGTTCTATTCAAGTACTCTCCTTGTTTGTTTTGTTTTAGTTGTATTTATTTTTAGATACTAGCACATTCAATACACATAATAAAGTAAACCAAATAAACTCTATTAATTTAAACTAAGTACAAATACATTAAGTTAATACAAAACTTTAAAAAGCTTTTGCTAGTATCTGTTGGTAACAGTAAATAACTTATTATGACTCACAATACAAAAGTGCAAAATTTATTTTCGTTTGATTTTTCAAGTAGCCACGCTTTTATTTGTTTTTGGACAAAAAGACTTTAAAGTTTTAGTATAAAAGACTAATTGTATTAATTTTAACTCAGAAAATTGTACTCTACAAGATGGTGCCATTATTTTTTCGATATCTCAAACTGGTCAAACCACTTTTTTAGCGCTCTAATTGGTTTAAACAGCAAATAACGTTATCTGATTGGCTTACGTTTTTATTTGCTAATAACTAGAATTTACTTTTCTTTTAAGCGTTAAAGAAATGTAAATAAACGAGTAATAAGTATAAATAGGTCAGAAAGAAAAATAGTACAAAAAAGATGAATTCAAAAAGCAAAAGCCTACGGCACGTGGTATTCCCAAGCGGTCACCCATCTAAGTACTAACCACGCCCGACACTGCTTAACTTCCCAGATCGGACGAGATGGGGTGTACTCAGTGTGGTATGGTCGTAGGCGTTTGAAGGCGTTTACAAGCCTTTATAAACCCTTCGGTTTATTTAAAAAACCTATTTGCACTTGATTTACAATCAATTTGATATTTTAAAATTATTCCTTATAAAATTTTAACCTGAATTAACTTTTTTTTTGTTTTTTTAATCAACAGTTACTCCCAAACTGTACTAAAACTGTATTGTAACTGTACAAAAGTGTTTGTTTAAACAATTGTTATCTATAAATTACCTAAGACCAGGAAAAGTAGAAGTAAAGTTTATTGAATTATTAAATAAATAAAATAAAATCGTAAAATAAAATAATACAATATGTTTACAATTTGTCATTGATCTATCCATTTATGTTATTGCATTACAAATACAAACATTGCATACATTCAAGAGTATTATTCATCAATCTTTTCAATATAATAAGTTTTAAATTTATATTTATTTTTAAATAATTCCTGACATTTTAGATTACCTGAGATTTTTTTTTTAATTAAATTAATTTTAGTAATTAAATACTTGACGTTCTATTTTGTTTAATTTGATAACTCAACCATGTTTATTTTTTTTACTAATTTAAAAGAACTATTAAACTAAAAGACATTACATACAGCTTCTAAAAGTTTTAAACACCTTAAAAAATATTATTATTTTAAAGATATATTAAAGAACTAAACAGATATTACTCCTAAAAAATCTTGTTAATAATATATAAAAAGTACTCAAAGTCAGACTCGGAAATATATATACTGTTGTATATCTTACTTGAAGTTCACTGTAATTGACACTGTATAACAAAATTATAAAAATCAACCTATTTATATAGCAAAATATTTCTTTATCTTTGTCGTGGCGCGGTGGGTCAGTGGTCTTATCAGCTGACTCATAAGCAGAAGGTTGTAAGATCGAATCCCGCTAGTCGTCACGAAACACCACTATCGTTCAATGTTCGGGCTTCAAATTCTTTGAGATTATACTGTACTATTTATCTATCTAACTAATCTATCTAACAAATGTTGTTCAATCTAGGTTGTGGGTACTTGGGTCGAGTAATGCCTTTGACTTACAATCTGTTGTGGATTGACAATATTCCTCTATCTATCAATAAACAAATCTATCTAATAAATGTTGTTCAATCTAGGTTGTGGGTACTTGGGTCGAGTAATGCCTTTGACCTACAATCTGTTGTTGATTGTCAACATTCCTCTATCTATCAATAATGATTATATTCAATAATAAATGTTGATTAATTCAGTTGTAAGAAAACCAGTGCGCTGGTTAGGTTGGGTAAGGCCTTCGACTTACAATCTTGGGGATTATCAACGTTCATCACAAGTACAGTAACGATCTCATTGAATTTCCAGTTGGAACATTGGATTGTAGTGGTGGCCTACTTTGTAGGTTTTTTGCCTAGTTTGTTTTTTGCCTAGTAGTGTTTGCCTAGTTTGACAAACTATTGTATATATTGTATAACTTTATTTGTATTATTTTTTATTTAAATTACTACTTATTATTAAAGAATTAAATTTTCTTAGAAAAAAAAACTATGTATTTTAACTAATGCTTATTTTATATGTTTTGTTTTATTTTTATTCAAACTTACTTTAAACCTCTGTATTTTTTATACAATACGATTAAACTATATAACAGAAAAATAATTAAATAATCAAACTATTGAATAAGCAGTTAATTAGTGTGTTTTTTTATGCTTCTTTCATTTTTAACTTACTTGTTAACCATATTTCTTTTATTAAAGTATAAAACTAACAGTTACTAAAATAAAATAATCATAAAGTCAATACACAAAACACTAACTTTTTATAATTTAAATATGCAAACATGAATATAGTTATGAATCTATTATTTATTCAAATAGAATTATTCAAAGCTTATAATTATAAAGCTTTTGTATAATGTTTCAATTACAGTGAACTTTAAGTAAGATAAGTTTTTTTTTTTGTATTAACTACAAAATTGGTATTTTAGTTTATTATTAGTAACTAAATACTTATATTTATTATATTTAAAAAAAAACATCTATACTAACTCTAATTTCAAAGCATATTAAAACATACAAATTTTACCAACTAAATATTTATTTTTATTTTAATTATTATAACTTTCAAACATAAGCTTGTATACCTTATATACCTATATACCTCATATAGTAGGCTTGACATAACATAACATTATTTAATTCTTTTTGTTTGAAATAAACTCATTTAGTTATTAGTAAATTACAACATAAATGTTTATAACAATATAACTAAGATTTAGCTTTTGAGTTAGTAAACTTTGATAGTTTTCTTTTAATAGTTTAATAGTCCTTATTTAAGTTCAAACAAAATTGCTATATATTTAATACACATACAAAAGTAAACTAAGTAAACGTAATTCAATAGTTTCTATTAAGTAAAAGTAATTACAAATACATTAAGTTAATACAAAACTTTAAAAAGCTTTTGCTAGTATCTGTTGGTAACAGTAAATAACTTATTATGACTCACAATACAAAAGTGCAAAATTTATTTTCGTTTGATTTTTCAAGTAGCCACGCTTTTATTTGTTTTTGGACAAAAAAACTTTTAAGTTTTAGTATAAAAGACTAATTGTATTAATTTTAACTCAGAAAATTGTACTCTACAAGATGGTGCCATTATTTTTTCGATATCTCAAACTGGTCAAACCACTTTTTTAGCGCTCTAATTGGTTTAAACAGCAAATAACGTTATCTGATTGGCTTACGTTTTTATTTGCTAATAACTAGAATTTACTTTTCTTTTAAGCGTTAAAGAAATGTAAATAAACGAGTAATAAGTATAAATAGGTCAGAAAGAAAAATAGTACAAAAAAGATGAATTCAAAAAGCAAAGGCCTACGGCACGTGGTATTCCCAAGCGGTCACCCATCTAAGTACTAACCACGCCCGACACTGCTTAACTTCCCAGATCGGACGAGATGGGGTGTGCTCAGTGTGGTATGGTCGTAGGCGTTTGAAAGCGTTTACAAGCCTTTATAAACCCTTCGGTTTGTTTAAAAAACCTATTTGCACTTGATTTACAATCAATTTGATATTTTAAAATTATTCCTTATAAAATTTCAACTTGATGTAAGTATTTTTTTTATTAAAACCTTTTTTTTTGGTGTTTTAATTACAATTACTCCCTGTAACTTTATTTAAGACTTTGTTTAAAAGATTGTTAACTATATTCTATATTAAATACTATGATTAGAAGTAAAGTTTATTAAGTGATTAAACTAAATAAAAAATAATGTTAAAATAAACATGTTGTGTTTAGTTTGTTTTACTATTTCTCATTGTTCTATTTATAGATGGTTTTGTTTTACTTCAAGAATATTTATAGTTAGTTTCTAAAGAATATCTCATACTACATCAGATTTTACGATTAACTTAATTTTAGGTAATAAAATATTTGACGTTTAATTTAATAACTCAACTATGTTTATGTTATAAAATAATAGTATATAATACACATACATTATAATATAATAATATGTATAACTAGTTGTTTTACTTTAAAATGAATAATTAAGTGGAAGAATTAAAAGAACTCACATTTTTGAAGAGAGCGTGGAAAACCAGAATAGTCTATTAAAACATTTATTAAATTATCGATAAATATAGAATACAATAGAATTAAACATATAAACGTAACTGTGGTTGCTTAGAAACTAAACAAGAATTTTTTTAATAAAAATATAAAATAGTTATTATATAGAATTAAAATAAAATAAAAGTAATATAAATTATATTTTTAAACTAAATAACAATTCACGAGCAATATTAGCGCAATGTCAGAGTATGAGTTTATAATAAAGGAATTGCTTCCTTGATGTTGATACTTACCTTATTCAAATAGAATACATTTTCAGCAATCAGGCTTGTGTTTATCTTAGCGCGCGTAACACAACGTTTGTGGGTTTTGGCACACTTTTGTCGATAGTGGGCGCCCCGCCTTTTAAGTACAGAAATTTCGGGAATTTTCGATT
>NW_028140303.1:0-7500 GCF_965202585.1 Thalia democratica | reverse complement strand
AGTCGTTGGTTCGCCGCATGCTGAATTCCATACGCTACATTTCCTCGCCCTCCAAAAAGGCTCGGATTTAGCGCTGGGCTTATCCCGCTTCACTCGCCGTTACTAGGGGAATCCTTGTTAGTTTCTTTTCCTCCGCTTAGTGATATGCTTAAGTTCAGCGGGTCGTCCCGCCCGATCTCAGGTCAAAAGTGATGTACTATAAAAGTACATGCGCTTTGTACGTCGGCCTTTTGAAGTCACTTAACTTATTCTCGAGCACCTACCGTCGTTGCTACCTCACCCGAGGCCAGCAGGCTGCTCACGCTTCAGCTGTGAAATCGCCAGACCAGCTGTCTTTGACGACACGCTCCTTAATTAAGAAACGAGTCGCAGGCACTTTCAAACTAATGAAAGGATCGGTGTGTTAAAGACCCTGAGACGGACGTGGCCCCAGGATTACCCGAGGCCGCAATACGCGTTCAGAATATCGATGCTCAATGTGTCCTGCAATTCACATTACTTCTCGGAGCTAGCTCCGTCCTTCATCGACGCTCGAGCCGAGTGATCCACCGCTAAGAGATCTCTCGTGTTAATCAATCTCAATGCAACCAAAAAATCGTGTTCAAAAAGAAGCGGCCGCGCCAGCACTTGCGTGCTGAATTATTACTCCCGCTGTCAGGAAGCAACGCGACCGAACTATAACAGTTACAGGGCTCGGTCCCTTCGAAGAAGAGACGTCGCTTGAAATCAAATTTCGATTCGTTAATGATCCTTCCGCAGGTTCACCTACGGAAACCTTGTTACGACTTTTACTTCCTCTAAATGATCAAGTTCGATCGTCTTTTCGAACACCGGCGAGTGCGTTGCCGCACGTACCAGGCTCAATCGGAGGACCTCACTAAACCATTCAATCGGTAGTAGCGACGGGCGGTGTGTACAAAGGGCAGGGACGTAATCAACGCAAGCTAATGACTCGCGCTTACTGGGAATTCCTCGTTCAAGGGAAACAATTGCAAGTCCCTATCCCTAGCACGACCGGGGTTCAACGGATTACCCGGACCTTTCGGCCTAGGGAACACACGATGATCCGGTCAGTGTAGCGCGCGTGCGGCCCCGAACATCTAAGGGCATCACAGACCTGTTATTGCTCAATCTCGTGTGGCTAAACGCCACTAGTCCCTCTAAGAAGTTGTCTCCGACCCAATGGGTCGAGCAGCTATTTAGCAAGTAAGAGTCTCGTTCGTTATCGGAATTAACCAGACAAATCGCTCCACCAACTAAGAACGGCCATGCACCACCACCCACAGAATCAAGAAAGAGCTCTCAATCTGTCAATCCTCGCTGTGTCCGGGCCGGGTGAGATTTCCCGTGTTTGAGTCAAATTAAGCCGCAGGCTCCACTCCTGGTGGTGCCCTTCCGTCAATTCCTTTAAGTTTTCAGCTTTGCAACCATACTTCCCCCGGAACCCAAAGACTTTGGTTTCCCGGAAGCTGCCGGACAGTTCTTAAGTTCGACACTGCCCGATCGCTAGTCGGCATCGTTTAAGGTCAGAACTAGGACGGTATCTGATCGTCTTCGAACCTCTGACTTTCGCTCTTGATTAAAGAAAACATTCTTGGCAAATGCTTTCGCAGTCGTTCGTCTTGCGCCGATCCAAGAATTTCACCTCTAACGGCACAGTACGGATGCCCCCGTCCGTTCCTATTAATCATTACCTCGTGCTCCGAAAACCAACAAAATAGAACCGAGGTCCTATTCCATTATTCCATGCAACATTATACAAGCGTAAAGCCTGCTTTGAACACTCTAATTTTTTCAAGGTAAACTTGCCGGACCACCGCAACACTCAGTTAAGAGCACCGCGAAGGCACCGACCAACAAGAACAACGAGGCCAGTGCTAGCCTTTCGACCGACCAACCTCGCCGTCCCTATATCCAACTACGAGCTTTTCAACCGCAACAACTTAAATATACACTTTTGGAGCTGGAATTACCGCGGCTGCTGGCACCAGACTTGCCCTCCAATGGATACTCGTTAAAAAGTTTAAAGTGTACTCATTCCAATTGCAGGACCTCGTACGAGGTCTGCATTGTTATTTTTCGTCACTACCTCCCCGAGCCGGGAATGGGTAATTTGCGCGCCTGCTGCCTTCCTTGGATGTGGTAGCCGTTTCTCAGGCTCCCTCTCCGGAATCGAACCCTGATTCTCCGTCACCCGTTACAACCTCGGTAGGCCGATACCGTACCGACGATAGTTGATAGGGCAGTTGCTTTAATGAGATGTCGCCAGCACTAGGCCGTGCGATCCGCAAGCTTATCCAGAGTCACCATTGTAACGACCCGAAAGCCGGTTAGTTTTGGTCTGATAAATGCGCGCCTCACGTCAGTTCGGCGCTTTACGCATGTATTAGCTCTAGAATTGCCACAGTTATCCATGTAAAAGCGTACAATCAAATGAACCATAACTGATTTAATGAGCCATTCGCAGTTTCACTGTACGTGAGCTCGTACTTACACTTGCATGGCTTAATCTTTGAGACAAGCATATGACTACTGGCAGGATCAACCAGATAACTATCCGAGGGCGTTTAAACCCGTTGCTCGACTGAGCGTTTTTACTGTATAAATACAGACCTTTTCTATCACTCGGCTTAAAAGCCTTGCGAACGTTACTGAAAGTCGGCGCCGGCCTTTTGCTGTTTAAAGCGCCAGCCCGCGTCGACTGCAGCATGCAGCTTTACAACTGACTGTTCTTTCTCCCGACCAACCGTTTGCCTTCTGCCGGTTAACTCGTCAGCAGCAACACGCCATCTGTCTGCTGCAGTTACCCGCCTCGAGCCGTGCCTGCCTGCGTCGGCTACTCGTCTCGACGACTTCGCAAAGCTATAAGCCTACCGCCGCTGGACGCTTGTAGTTTTTCATACGCTGCTCCAATGCGTTTACATAGCACGTTCGCCGCCGCTGCAATAGCCGCGCCTCGGGTGCTAAACAGTAATGCTTTAAGCCCGCTTTCTCGTCAAGTCGACCGAACGCACAAACACGTCTCTCTCACTAGTGTAAAGTAATGCATACGTGTATGATGCTCAAATGTTGCTGTTGAACTTTTTTTTGCCGATTTTTTCCGATTTTTTTCAATTTCTTTGTTTCTTTTCAATTATTTTAATGTTTTAAGCTTATTTATGCTACGTTTAAATGTTTTAATACTTTTTTATACTTTATTTAATATGTTTAAAAGAAATAAATAAAAAAAAATATGTATAAACTACTTTTTTTAATGTTTTAAATATATATATTTATTATAAATAAACTTTATTTGTATTATTTTTTATTTAAGCGTACTTTTTAAATCTTTATATTTGTTTATCGTTTTAAGCACATTGCGATAAATATAATAAACAAAAAATTGAATAAAAATAATAATAATAAAAAAAAAAAAAAAAAAAACATAAGCTTATTTTATATGTTTTATTTTATTTTTATTTAAACTTACTTTTCAAACCTTAATACTCGTTTTATTTTTTTAAGCAGATTGCGATAAATATAATAAACAAACAATTAAATGAAAATAAATTAAAAAAATCAAACATAAGCTTATTTTATATGTTACATTTTATCTTTATTTAAACTTACTTTTTAAACCTTTATAGTTGTTTTATTTTTTAAGCACATCGCGATAGATATAATAAACAAACAATGAAATAAAAATAATAATAAAAATAATAATAAATCATAAGCTTATTTTGTATGTTTCATTTTATTTTATTTAAAACTTACAATTTAAACCTTTGTATTTGTTCTATTCTTTTAAGCACATCGCGATAAATATAACAAGCAAACAATTAAATAATAATAATAATAAAAAAATCATAAACTTATTTTATATGTTTCATTTTATTTTTATTTAAACTTACTTTTTTAACCTTTATAGTTGTTTTATTTTTTAAGCACATGGCGATAAATATAATAAGCAAACAATTAAATAAAAATAATAACAAATAAATAAAACAATACGGCTAAACTATAAAAAGAAAACTAAATAACTGATAAATACTTGTAAAACAATATTTGAAAAATGTATTTTGAAACACAACACGATTGATTTATAAATAATAATATATTTTTAATTTGTGTAGTTCATTTAAAGTAGTCTCCCTTTTTGCTTCTGGTTTTATTAGAGTTATATATAACAATAAATGGTGTAGTTTATTTAAAGTAGTCTCCCTTTTTGCTTCTGGTTTAATTAAAGTTATATAACACATACTATAGTAAGTTAGATAAACTATAGTAACTTTATAAAACTACTTTACAAAATACATTTGTATAATTTAATAACTTTAAAATAACTATCAAGAATAAAATAGAATAGCTTTAAGTTTAGTATACAATTGGTATGTAAATTGTGTAGTTTATTGAAAGTAGTCTCCTTATTTGCTTCTGGTTTTACTTGAGTTACATAACGTTAAATAAACATACTTAATAAACGTAACCATCAATACTGTCATTTTAATAAAACTAAGTACAAATACATTGAATTAACATAGAACTTTAAAAGCCTTCGCTAGTATCTGTTGGTAACAGTAAATAACCTATTATGACTCACAATACAAGTGCGAAATTTATTTTTCATTTGATTTTTCAGGTATTTATTTATTTGTGAAATAAACTTTTTATTACATTAGAAACTAATTGAATTTTTCCTATAACTATACCTATTATTATATTTAGTATGCTTAAAAGTAATAAAATGACACGTCGCGATTATATAATAAACAAACAATCAAACAAACAAAGAAATAAAAAAAAAAAACTATTTTTTTAAACTTATATTTCAACTATATGTCTTATTTTATTTTCATTTAAACTTACTTTAAACCTCTGTATTTGTTATATATATTTCAACACAATACGATTAAACTATAAGACAAACAACAAAATAAAATAATCACATTAATAAATACACTAAGCAAATAGCTAGAATAAATATAAATAGTTCAATATATACAATATATTTCTTCCATTTTTTAAGTTACTTGTTAAACATATTTATTTAAAAATGTTTCTTTAGAATATAAAACTAACAGTTCTACAAATTAAAGAAATTAAAAAGCCAATACACATAACACTAACTTTTCATAAATTAGATATGCAAATATGAACAAAATAATAACTAAATTCTAAAGCTTTTGTAAACTGTGAACTTATAAACTTATAATAATAATTGCATATTCACTATTCACAATAGCTTTTTATTTAGTACACAACTGGTCTGTAAATTGTGTAGTTTATTGAAAGTATAATCCCGTTTTGCTTCTGGTTTAAATAAAGTTATACAACACATACTAAAGTAAATTAAATAAAGTAATTCACTACTATCGTATTAAATAAAACCAATTTACAAAATACATTAATTTAAATTAAAGTGAACTTTGAACTTATAATAATAATTGCATATTCACTATTCAGAATTTCTTTAAATTTAGTACACAACTGGTCTGTAAATTGTGTTGGTTCTATTCAAGTACTCTCCTTGTTTGTTTTGTTTTAGTTGTATTTATTTTTAGATACTAGCACATTCAATACACATAATAAAGTAAACCAAATAAACTCTATTAATTTAAACTAAGTACAAATACATTAAGTTAATACAAAACTTTAAAAAGCTTTTGCTAGTATCTGTTGGTAACAGTAAATAACTTATTATGACTCACAATACAAAAGTGCAAAATTTATTTTTCGTTTGATTTTTCAAGTAGCCACGCTTTTATTTGTTTTTGGACAAAAAGACTTTAAAGTTTTAGTATAAAAGACTAATTGTATTAATTTTAACTCAGAAAATTGTACTCTACAAGATGGTGCCATTATTTTTTCGATATCTCAAACTGGTCAAACCACTTTTTTAGCGCTCTAATTGGTTTAAACAGCAAATAACGTTATCTGATTGGCTTACGTTTTTATTTGCTAATAACTAGAATTTACTTTTCTTTTAAGCGTTAAAGAAATGTAAATAAACGAGTAATAAGTATAAATAGGTCAGAAAGAAAAATAGTACAAAAAAGATGAATTCAAAAAGCAAAAGCCTACGGCACGTGGTATTCCCAAGCGGTCACCCATCTAAGTACTAACCACGCCCGACACTGCTTAACTTCCCAGATCGGACGAGATGGGGTGTACTCAGTGTGGTATGGTCGTAGGCGTTTGAAGGCGTTTACAAGCCTTTATAAACCCTTCGGTTTATTTAAAAAACCTATTTGCACTTGATTTACAATCAATTTGATATTTTAAAATTATTCCTTATAAAATTTTAACCTGAATTAACTTTTTTTTTGTTTTTTTAATCAACAGTTACTCCCAAACTGTACTAAAACTGTATTGTAACTGTACAAAAGTGTTTGTTTAAACAATTGTTATCTATAAATTACCTAAGACCAGGAAAAGTAGAAGTAAAGTTTATTGAATTATTAAATAAATAAAATAAAATCGTAAAATAAAATAATACAATATGTTTACAATTTGTCATTGATCTATCCATTTATGTTATTGCATTACAAATACAAACATTGCATACATTCAAGAGTATTATTCATCAATCTTTTCAATATAATAAGTTTTAAATTTATATTTATTTTTAAATAATTCCTGACATTTTAGATTACCTGAGATTTTTTTTTTAATTAAATTAATTTTAGTAATTAAATACTTGACGTTCTATTTTGTTTAATTTGATAACTCAACCATGTTTATTTTTTTTACTAATTTAAAAGAACTATTAAACTAAAAGACATTACATACAGCTTCTAAAAGTTTTAAACACCTTAAAAAATATTATTATTTTAAAGATATATTAAAGAACTAAACAGATATTACTCCTAAAAAATCTTGTTAATAATATATAAAAAGTACTCAAAGTCAGACTCGGAAATATATATACTGTTGTATATCTTACTTGAAGTTCACTGTAATTGACACTGTATAACAAAATTATAAAAATCAACCTATTTATATAGCAAAATATTTCTTTATCTTTGTCGTGGCGCGGTGGGTCAGTGGTCTTATCAGCTGACTCATAAGCAGAAGGTTGTAAGATCGAATCCCGCTAGTCGTCACGAAACACACTATCGTTCAATGTTCGGGCTTCAAATTCTTTGAGATTATACTGTACTATTTATCTATCTAACTAATCTATCTAACAAATGTTGTTCAATCTAGGTTGTGGGTACTTGGGTCGAGTAATGCCTTTGACTTACAATCTGTTGTGGATTGACAATATTCCTCTATCTATCAATAAACAAATCTATCTAATAAATGTTGTTCAATCTAGGTTGTGGGTACTTGGGTCGAGTAATGCCTTTGACCTACAATCTGTTGTTGATTGTCAACATTCCTCTATCTATCAATAATGATTATATTCAATAATAAATGTTGATTAATTCAGTTGTAAGAAAACCAGTGCGCTGGGTTAGGTTGGGTAAGGCCTTCGACTTACAATCTTGGGGATTATCAACGTTCATCACAAGTACAGTA
>NW_028140302.1:0-30344 GCF_965202585.1 Thalia democratica | reverse complement strand
AAAGTTTGAAGTAGTTGAAGTTTGAACAGTTTATTGTAGATTTAGTTTAGGTAGAGTAAAACATTTTAAGAAGTCAAAGGCAGCTTAGATAAAATATCTTTGTGAATCAACATAAACTTTTTCAAAATTAAAACAGATGTTTCTATTACAATAGTACATCCCTAGTTGATCTTTGTAGCATAATAAATAAATACTACTTTATAAAAACTAACACTGTGAAAACTCAAAAAAACATAATGTTGTTAAACAAATCTAAAGAAAAATACATAAGTAAAGTAAGGATAAGTTTTTATTTTTTAAGTTATCTAAATTTGATTAACTTAAAATATTTTTATAAATGGAACGCTTAATATTAGGTTATCTGCCAATAATTAAACAATTATCAAAGATTAATCTAAAGTGAACACTTAATTTTTTATTTTATTTATATGCTGGTTTTTAGCATGATAAGTGTGAAGATTATAGTAAATCAGAATATTGAAAAAAGTAGTTATTATCTACTTAAAGCTTTTTAATTGTTAGCTTCATATTTTTTATTTAACTTTAATCATTTTTAGTATGTAATGTAGCTAAAAATTAAAATGTTTTCGTAGATCTTTCTTTTTCAAAAAAAAACCACTTATTAAATAAAAAGAATGTCTAAGACACTAAAATATAATTGATTGATTAAATTCTTAATACTATCAGCTAACTAGAATAGCTGTACAAACTAAAGTTTATATATCTTGGAAAATTAATGGTTAACACAGTTGTATTATAAAAGCAAATGTTTATACCGTTTGTTTTTATAGTAAAATGACGTTGATATTATTAAATAAAATTTTATTTTAAAAATTTTAAACTAGTTTATACGTAAAAAAACGAAAGATTTAAAACTTATATTTTGTAGAAAAATCATCTGAACTAACTTAAACAAAGCAGCAAGTTTATAATTAATCAAAAGTTAATCGTTAATAAAGGTTTTATGAAAGAAGGCTTATAAAACTTTTAAACAAGTTCAAGATGTAAATTATGTTAAAACCTTCAATTAATTTTGAAACAAATTGAATAAATAATAAATAAGTAATATTGACTTAAATAAAATGCAACAAAGTAACTTCTTAAAATGGGTGTTTAAGTTTTTCTAATAAGATTCTTAAAGCTGTGTCATAAAATGTAATTTACAAAACATTGCTATCAAGTTTTAACTTTTTAAGATCAAAAAAGTTGCTAACCTTAAAAAAAAATTACTTACAATTTTTAGTGTTTTATAAATAACTTTCTCTTGAATAAATATTAATTTATTTAAAGTTTAATTAAAATCATCTAGAAATGCTAAACTAAAAGTTTAAAAGTTTGTTCATAACATGTTAAAAGATGATTTTTTTACTGCAGTATCAGTTAGACTGTAAACTAAATTCTAACATTAAAATCAAATAATAACTAGCTACTTTCCCTATTTTTTCTGTGTTTTGTAAACAATAAAACTTGAACGTGTTTTTACTCCTTATAGTTTATTAATAATATTTGTAGCGTTGTAATCTTCTTTACAGTAGTTAAGTTAACATTAGTTAGGTAAATAACTAGTATAAAATTAAACTTAGTTTTTGTATTAAAAGCTAGTTATTAACTAAGAAACACCACATAAGAGGTTTTTATATTAAATTCAACTTGTAACTCAAAGATAAAAAAAAAATATATAACTTTGATTAAGTACTAAAATAAAAAGCTTATGTTTTTACTTAGTTTAAGTTTTAATAAATTAGTATGCTAGTTTTATTAAATTTTATCAAAAAGCTTTAAAGACAAAAGTAAAAAAAAAGTTTTTAGGTTGTATTTATTTTAAATTTATATGCTGTTAGTAGCTGTAACTGTATTTAATTTATATTTTAAATTTTTAAAGTACTTTCAAAGAAAAGTATCACATTATATTTTAAAAACAACTCTTGATAAACTTTAAAACTTTTTTTTTTATCACAGTGTAAAAATTTAGTGGCTTTGTCAATTTTGCTTAACTTGAATATAAATTAAAGAGCTAATTATACTAAAATAAAGTAGAAAATTTACTGTTGTTATATCCAAACTTATCTTTAACCTGAAAATAAAATTACTTCAGTTGAAACATTTAAAGACAATTTTAGTCTATATTAATAAAACCTTCTAGCATTGCAGTTAGTATTAAATTCCTTTTTTTATAAAGTTAGTAACTTTAGAAAACTTGTTACAGCTTAAAAGTTTTTATTAACTTTTTAAACATATAAACATAAGTCGTTTAATGCTTGTTTTTATGTAAAAAAAAAAATTACTTTTTGTATGACAATACTATCAAGTTTTATTTTACTGATTGTGAAGAAAAGAAACTATATAAAACTCGGTTTAAGTATTTAACAGCTGAATAATTAATTGAAAGATGTCTTTTATAGACAGTTATCTTAGAAAATAAAAGTACAAGTATTTTTGAAGTTCTTATGAAAATACATTAATATATACAATAATATTAATTTATTGAACAAAACGCTCAAAATATTTGGTCCTCGGACGTGGTGCACAAAGAACCTTTCGGTTATTGAGTAGCAGACCATAGATATCTTTTAAAGTCATGTTAAGGCCTGTGTAGAAATTTTTGTAGTTAATTACATTTACTTTTTACTTAACACAAAAATTGTTTTTTTGTGAAATTTAGCGAATGCTGTACAGTTTTTGTGTACGAGACAATTATGCAAAAATGGACACCTTTGCACGAAGATTCACTTTTGAACAAAGACATTTTTGCACAAAAGGTCACTTTTAGTTTCATTTTTCATTTTTTTATTAGTAAATACCGGTCCTTCTTTTTGTTTTTACTATTACTGTAACCCTAACCCTCACCCTCGTTCGGTAAAGTGTTTGTATTTTTTATTGATAAATTAAATTTTATTTAATTATTATTTTATAAAAGATATTTTATTAGTCGTATTTTTGTTTATGTTTTTCCTATCACTAGTACCCTTAACCTTTACCCTCGGTCGGTATTCTTTTTAGTTTTTTTTTAATATTTCTTGAACTTTTAATTTTTCTTTTTTTTTTTAATATTTTTTTTTACATTTTTTATAAATTATGTGCAATAATGACTTCTCGTGCAAAAGTTACCCTTCGTGCATATTTGACCCGTTCCTACGTTTTTTATTATAAAATATATAACATAAAGAACAAAATTCACAATAATGATGATGGTCTCCCAATGATAGTCTTAGAAACTTTGTTGATTAAATAAGTATATGAAGTCTAAACTCTGTTGTTAACACATATACAATTAACTAACAATAATAATTAAATATCATCAGTTGATAATAAAATGCGTTGCCTGATGGCGTAGGGGCCTAATGTTGGTTTTGAAAACTCTCTAAGTTGAACATTACATGATGTGAACCCAGTGGTTGACTCATTTATACATGAACAGACGTTTAATTGAAGTTTCACTAAAATAATGTCGATGTCAAGTTGTTAAAACGATATAGTCAGTTTTTAGTGACCATATTGCATTAAAGATTCAAAAATGATTTTATATTTGTTGACCATGTAATCTTCAACTAAATATTCAGTTGCTATTTAGTCTAAGATTGAATCGCTTGCTCAATCAAAATTTATTTTTACAATGAAATAAGTTTAACTAAACTTTAGTAGTTAAACGTTTTGAAGTAACGATGTTCTTAATAGTTTATAAACAAATGCACAACAATCATATATTTACATTGAGAAGCATTTAAAAAAAAAAGATTTAAGCAACTAGGAAATAACTTCACAGATCAAAAGTACACCATTTTTTGTGATATTACAATAAAATTTAAGTTTAAAAAAATTTCAGCTGGCTTAAAGAGATGCCCAGCTATATTTATAACTTTTAAATTTAAATCTTTCAATGTAATTAATTTTTCATTAATTAATCAAAAATTTGCCAAATAATCAAAAATACAATAATAATAATAGTTTTATACTTAACTAACTCCTAAAAATACCATTTTAATTTATGTGGTATTGTTTTATTATAAGCAGATATTCCAAAAGTATAATTTCTTTATGTAAAAATCTAAATGTTTGAAATTATAGTAGTGTTAAGATTTATTTTTTAATTCTTCTAAATTTTTATGTATATGTTGTTTTTTTGTTTAAGTTTTATCTTTAATTCTTTTAAATCAAAAAACGTTTATTTCTACCGAAAGATTAGACGAGTGTAATAATAGTTTAGATATAGTTCTTAACTGAAAATCATTTTTATGTAATACTTGAAAAAAAGCATAGAACTATTATAAACTAAATTAAACTAAAATTTACATATTATTACTGTTTAAAGGAAGCTATGAAAAACAGGTTGTTTATAAGATGATAAATTTATCTAACTGTAAGCTATGCTTGTTTTGTTTAGTTTTTACAGCTATCCTAGTTAGCTGAACAGTTCTTGTACATAATAAACAAGTGGTTGAAAAACAACAAAAAACATTTTAACCGTTAAATACAGTTATTTAGAAAGACACATTAAAATAAGACCATTAGGTATCATAATTTGTTGAAAAATCCAAATTTCACACTTAGGTGTTTAATTTTTTTAAGTAAATTTGAGACTTTGCCCATTGAATAACAATTATAGCTTAGATATTATTATAGGATTGAAAATAACATTTCTTATTATTTTTATGTTATTTTCAAATCGCTAAAAATTTTTACATTAAAAAACATGCATTTAAAATGTTATAAATTTAAATAAGTTTATTTTTAGATCCGGTTATTTTAGAAATAATGTTAACTCAGATTTAGTTTATAAGCATAATTTGCCATTTAAAAGCTGGTGAGAAATAGCTTAAATTTTATCATATATATATTTTTTTTTACAAGATTTTAAATTTTTTAATCGTAGACGCATAAACATTTACAGTTCTATTTGTTGAAACTAGTTTTGTTTTAAAAACTAGGTTTAAAGTTATCAAGTTCAATTTTTTCTATAAATAATGTTAGGCAATTTAAACTTGGTATATAGATAGCCGTTACTTTTTAGAAATTTGTTTAAAAAAGATTGACTTGCTTAGTTTAAAAACAATTTATGATTAGAAAGTAACTTGAAATTTAGCCTTAAAAATTGAAACTGCTATTCTCATTGTTCTTATAAGTTGCAAATATTTATTGAAACTTTATTAAATAAATTTTAAAAAAGACTTAAAACCAAAAATGTTTCCATTGAACTAAAAATTTATTCTGGTCGTCGAAAATAGATAAAGACTGTGAAATTTAAATATAAATACGTTCATTAACTATTATATTGTTTTAATTAGTATGTCAAATTGTGTTAGTTTCATTTAGAATTTAAAAAAAATACTAAAATTGAAAAAGAAAAAGTGTTTAGATTTTTCTTTTATTTATTTATTCAAATTAAGAATTTAAAGTTAGGTGGTTGTAACTTATTTGTTTGAGTTGATATTTCTCTGTTATTAAGCTATAAAAAGTTTTATATCCTAGAGTAGTTATTTAAATATACTAAGCTAGTTTTAAAGAGAACAGGACAGTTTACTTTTGCCTACCAACAAACTGAAATGTTATTTTTGTATAAAACTACGATCAAATATACAAAAAGCATTAAAACCAATTTACAAAAAAAAAATGTATCACGCTTACACAATGACTACCAAAAAAAAAAGAATAAGTGATAGTAGTTATTTTCAATATGTAGTATTAATAACGTAGTATGCCTTGTTGTATTGCACGAAACTTTGTAAATACAAAAAATGTTTGTGAAATTCAAAAACATAAATAGCTTAGTGTCATAAAACTTTTAAAAATTATGCATAAAAACACTATTACAGTATATTTATTGTCCGATAATTTAAGTACTTAATATTGTACTAAATCTAGTTTTATTTTATCGTTACAAAGATAAATGTTGTTTATAATTTTTAAAATTGTTTAGTTATTCTACTATCTAGAATGGTTCCGCAAACTTGACTGTTTTCTTTTTTTCTTGACTAATGACAACTTAATATTATTTTATTAAACTAAATTTTTCATATTTCTAGATATTATCTTGTGCAACTAAATTTACGTTTACAAAGTTTAATTAAAAAAAAAAATGACGCTGACAGCATTAGTTTAAAATAAATTTCCTAATTTACGAGCAAAAAAAATCGTTTATCTACATTGTGAAAACTTTCTTAAACTTAAAAATCAAACCTTTACTATGTTGTTCTTTAAGCTTGTGTTTTTAGCCAAACTTATAATGTTTTAATTAACAAAAAAATGATTTCTTAAGTTATTTGTTTTAAGAACTTTGGTGTTGCTTTTAATGGTTTTTTTTACCTATTTTATTTTTAGATTCAATTTATCACAAGCTGACTGATTTTTTTTAAAGGCAGGTCACCTGCAATCATCTTAAAAAAATATATAATTTTATTTTGATAAAGTCAAATAAAACTTAAATTTTGTTTTCACTAATATTGTAAATATTAAAAAATTTATGTAGTGTTTTTTAAACTTTATTTTATTGTTTAATAACTTTTTTTTTTAAATACTCGCATTGAAATAAACTGTTTGTTATTTATTTTATACAAGCTTAAAGAAATTTTTTTTTCCGATAAACATAGTAATATTAATTGTAGTTAGTAATTTGTTTCAGAGTTTTTTTATTTCATATTTAAAGTTTTATATAAAGCACTTAAAGTTTAAACTAAATGTGCAATGATGTTCATTATTATGACAGTTTTTTCAGGCATAAATCTCTTCTGAAATTTTATCTTAAGAAGACAAAGATGTACGAGGCTTTTTGATTCAAATTACCTCTCAGATTTACATTTACATACCAAATACTGAATACCAGATAACAATCTAAATTTTCAAGGGCAAGTTTTCAATTAACATTTGATATTTTGCATATAAAACCATTAAAAATAACTGCAACAATGTTTACGTCATTTCAAAATTACAACAAACTCTTCAAACAATTGTTTGTATATAAAATAACATAAAACTAAACAATAAAGAGGATACATTCGATGCAAATTTGTACAGCTATTCCAGTTAGCTGAATTAATTTATTGAGTATTTTTTTATTGGTTGCCCTGGGAACTTAATTTCAAACTATTTCAAACTGTATAAGATAATAAAACCTATCTAAAAGATGTTTATAAAGAAAAGTTTTATAAAGATGCGATGCCTATTAAATTTTAACATTTTTTAATTAAAATTACTTCGTTTATTTAATAGATTTTACAATTTTTCCTAATTAACCGTAATGAAGTTTTAAACAGTCTTTAATCATCGTAATTAACCTCAAAAATTCATTTAAACTTAAATATTTTACGGTAATTTGTACGGTAACACAATGTGGGCTTCTTTTTAAAAGCTTATACTATTATTCTGGTAGATGATTAGGTAATTATAAATAATCTTTTAATATTGCTCATGATTTTTATCTGAACCTTGTACTAATTTACAAAAAAATAAAACCTAACTCTAACACTTTATAAGTCGTTTTTAAAGTTCAAATGTATGTATAAAAAATACAAAATAACGAAAATTATTTACTGTTATATTTTTCAAGTTTCTACAACTATACGAGTTAGCTGGATTTATGTATTTAATAATCAATGATTTCTTTTATTTCAATTTCAGTTTTTTTTTTTTCTTAGAAAAAAAAGCTAATTAAAAAAGTGTAAGTCATTTTAAAGTTCAAAAAAAATAATTAAAATGCAGTTTATCATAAAACGAAAACAGTTTCATTAATTGATATTTAATTTTCTTTTAATTAATCTAGTTAACAGTTTTTAATATTGATTAATCTTGTTTATCTATAACTTAAAAAAAAGTGTTTACTGTAGTTCATTGAAAGAAATAAAAATACACTGTAGTAATATTTCATCCTAAGACGTGGCACACGAAAAACCATTCGGTTATTTAGTCGCACACCACGGATACTTTTTAGTCTCACGCAATTTTTCATATATGTATAAGACCAAGCGTAGTGATACATAATATAACTATCAAAACAATAATAAACTATTTTTGTATATTTTTATATAGTTAGTACTTTTGAAACAGCCAAATCGTATAAATATTGATTTTGAATATAGAGTTGAGTATTAGAAACGTTTCAAACAAAAAAAAAAGGTTGCGCAACATTAATGTTCGAACTGCCATGGAAATGATTAGTAGTGATCTAATTGAAACAAGATCCAAGTCATTTTTTACAAATTAGGTTCCGGCCGGATCCGAATCCGGAAAAATGAATATGGAACTTTACTACTTAATATTCTAACTAAAAGATCGACTTGAATTAAAGGTACGAACTGTTTGCAATCTGCCCGTGTTTTCAAATACTCTGCTTTAAAGCTTAAACTATCTCTGGTTAAATAGTAAATTAATGTATCTTTAGTTGTATGGGTTTGTCTTCTGCTCTAGAAATGTATATTACTTTAAAATACGATCCGAAATTAAAGTTTAGATAACATAAACTTTATAAAATAAGACAAATTAGCAAAGTTTATAAACTTAGAGGAAAAACACATTATTTCAATATGTAAATCAGTTCAAACAGCAAGATAATTACGTTGTGAACTTAAATTAAGAAACAAAACTGAAATATATTCTTCAGCTCTATATTTAAAACTTTTATTAATTGCAAACTTTAAGTTTTTTTTTTTGCAACTAATTTCCTTGTGAGTTCGGTTCATTACTATACTTATTTATTACTTTTTAATCTTTACTGTGTATAAAAACCTTAAAAAGATAATATAATTATCGAATTCTTACTTATGTTTCCTAATAAAAAGTTAAATCTTTCTATCACCTCTTTTAGCACTAACATATTATACCTCACAGTAAGAACTAATGCGGTAATAGTAAAAATTTTTTGTTTTAAGCATTAGTTATTTTAACCATAATTTTTTAAACCATAATTTTTTCAATACTTTTGGGGTTTTAATACCTTCCATTCATTTGTTGAAAATCATTATTTAGAACTATTTAAACAACTGATGATCTCTTATATCTTAAACTAATAGTAAAACATTGTACTGTTTATACTAAAATGTTTAAAAAAAATATGTATAATATTATAAATTATCCTGACGTAAAAGGTATCCGTGGTGTGCGACTCAATAACCGAATGGTTTTTCGCAAACCATGTCCTAGAACGAAATATTTTTAGCGTATTTTTGTCGTTCAATAAACTACATTACAGACTTTTTCTACAAGTTATAGCTAAAAGAGACTAATTAATATTTAAAAATATTAACTAGATTAACTTTAAAAATATTAATTATCATTAAAATAAACTTTTTTAACTTTATGATAAGTTGCATTTTAAATAGTTTTTTTTAACTTCAAAATGACGTACAAAATGTTTTGGTCAATTTTTTTTTTACAAAAAAAATATCGTTAACTAAAAATAAAATAAAAGAAATCATTGATTAACAAGTACATAAATCCAGCTAACTCGTATAGCTATACAAACTTGAAAAATGTAACGGTAAATTATTTTCGTTATTACATAAAATACGGTAAAATATTTTTTTACATACAATAGTTCGCAAAATTAGTTTGATTTTAAAATGACTTATAAAGTTCTAAAGTTAGGTTTCATTTTTTTGTAAACCAGTACATGGCTCAAAAAAAAATCACAAACAATATTAAAAGATTTTTAATAGCTGCTTAATCAGCTACCTGGAATAGCAGTACAAGCTTTTAAAAAGAAGCCCATATTGTGTATTGGTTTTTTTTATTAAAGCAAGTGCTAAAAAATTTTGAAGTTCGACGTTAATTACGATGATTAAAGACTGTTCAAAACTTTATGACGGCTAATTAGCAAAAACTTAAAAGTTTTAAAATGTACGAAATCGTTTTAATTGAAATCGTTTTAATTAGTTAGACAAACGTATTGTGTATTGGTCCTTTTTTTAACACAATTACCATAAAAAATTTAAGTTTAAATAAATTTTCGAGGTTTTTTACGATTATTGAAGACTGTTCAAAACTTTTTTACGGCTAATTAGCAAAACTTTTAAATCTCTAAAACAACGAAATCGTTTTATTTGAAATTTTTTTAATTAATTAGACAAACGTATACTTTAAAAACTTATCAAAATTCTATAACAAGTTACATAATTTTTGGAATGATTTATTATTTTATACAGTTCAAAATAGTTTGAAATTAAATTCCTAGGACAATAAAATAAGAACACTCAATTTAATTCAGCTTGCTAAAATAGCTGTACAAATATGCATCAAAAGCAACGTATAGTTCTTTAGTTTTGTTTTATTTTTTTCTTATACAAACGATTGTTTGCAGAGTTTGTTTTTAATATTAAAATGACGTTAACATTGTTGTAGTTAGTTTAAAATAATTTCATACCAAAAATCTAAAATATTAATTTAAAACTTTCTTTAAAAATTTAAATCGTTATCTTGTGTTCAGTAATTGGTATTTATGTATACATTTGAAGGTATATTAAATTAAAAACTCTTCATAAACCTTTGTTTTATTGAAAAAAAATAAAAAAAATAGAAGAGATTTATAACAAAAACAATTGTCATAATAACGGATATCATTACAATTATAGTCAAAAACTTAAGCGTTTTGGTTAAAACTTTAATTTCTTAAATAATACAGCTCTGAAACAAGTTACTAGCTAGAATAAATAAGTTTTACATTATTTTATAAAAATTAAAAGTATTTTAAGCTTGTCTAAAAGAAATCACAATTAACAGAAAATGCTGTCACTTTAATGCGAGCATTGTTTTATATTCTTAATGAGAACTTATTTGATCTTAGTTTTTACAGATATTCTGGTAAACTAAAATAAGTATTAAACAATTGTTAATCTGTTTTTACTTCACACAAATATATCTCTACAGTTATATTATAAAATTTAAAGTAGTAGAAAATTAAATTATTAAAAAAAATATTTTATAACAGAACAAGTTTTACTGTTTGTTACCTATTTTGTCAAGAGCAATAATTATTGTTTCATATATGCTTCTTACTAAAGTTGCTATTTAATAAATAAGATTTAAACACTTGTAGAATGTCACTTCAGAGCATAAACAAAGTATTTTATTCTGACGTCGTTGTTTAAAACACAAAGGCATTTAATACTGCTCCAAAAAATAAGTTGATTAAAATTGATAATAAGAGTAACTAACAAAAAGTTTAAAATTTTAAGTTTTAGTATGAAGATCGTATAAAAAAATGTTCATACTTTATTTGAACTTTTAGTAATTGTTACCGACTTTTTTCGCATAAATATATATTTATGAAAAAAAAATTGATAAAGTATATAATATTAGAATAAAATAAACCTAAGTCAGATGTTTTTTCTTAATTATATTTTGAAAACATCATATGTTAAATCAAAACAGACTTATTTTAAAGAAAAAAATAAGCATTAACATTCAAAAAATTATGATATTTAACTAAATTAAAGTTATTTTGTTTCTTTTTTCACTTATTTGTTTTTTATGTATTATTTTCAAGTCACACGTTCGTTTAAATATATCAAAAAATATCTCTTTTATTCAACTTATAAATAAGGAAACACTTTAAATATATATTATGAAACTTAAAAAAATTAAATTTTCAGTCAAATTAAAATAGTGTTTAAATGTTTTCTTCTACAGAAGAAGTTACAGACAAACTTTTTGTGATCTGCTGGTCGTTATTATCGTTAATGAGATTTCATTTGACTTTTATGAACTTCTTAAGGTTTAATTGGAGATGTTTGAAAATATGTTACAAAGAACAAAACAAAACAATTTTGTATTAATATTTCATTGTAAGTACCAAAACTATTTTTTATATCTATGTGAACATCGTTTAAGAATAACAGCAAATATTTCAAAACTTATTTATCTATATTATTAAATTATATTTTCAAAATTTAGATGTTCCATGTCTTGAAGGTTGTACAGCGAGTAAGGTGGAAAAAAAAATTGATTATGTGTCTACAATTAAAAGTTATTAAAAAGAAGTTAAACTTTTAAATGAATATTAATGTGATAAAAAAGTTTTTATAAAATAAAAGTTAAAACAAACGTTTTTTGCTGAAAAAATGAATGCTCTGCAGATTATATAGCTTTTTAAGAACATATTTATTTTATATTAAACAAAATCAATAAAAACCTTTTCTATCGGTATTTTTTTTATACTTATATAAAACTTTAAACAAATACATTGTTCAGCATTTTGTTAAGCTGCAAAATGTTTTCACTTATTTATAGACTCAAGCAACTTGGCTTTAACTTGAGCATACTGAAAACTTATTTAAACAAAACAACATTAAAAAAAATTAGCTTCTGTTGACGTAAAATTTATAATAACAACAAACTCTGTTTACAAAAGTTAGTTTATTTTAAAAGCTTTGTATTTCTGAAACTGCGATATCATCAGTTTGTACAACTTTCTAGTGAGCTGATATTAAAATTCTTGCTTCCGTGAGACTATTTTAAAGATCTTTTTAAACTGTTTATTTTAAATTTTAAACTGGTAAAACAGTGAAATTTTAAAAGTATTTGTAAGTATTTAAACATAGGTTGGAAAAAATCATAGGGTTTTGACACTTACTGCATAAACCTAAACACATATCTACAATTAATTTAAAATAAATTTATAAGCACTAAAAGTTATAAAATAGATTAATTTCCGTAGAACCTAAACTTTAAAGGATTTTACCGTTAATTAAGTTAAGTTTAGCCTATATTTTTAATTATTGTTACTTGAGTTCAGAATCTATCATATGTTGTATATAAAGCCAAAATAGTTTTCATAAGAATAAACATCAAAATATATAAATAAAGCAAAACCAGTAGTAACATTAGCAGTGATCATCATTCATAACAAACGTTTTGAAAAAGTAGCTTTCTAATAAACTCAAACGACTAAAAATTCATGTGTTTAAATTATAAATTTTTAGTTAGGCAAAGTTTATTATCATAATTAAAGTGATTTTCAACTTAATATTTTAAGTTTTTTAAACAAAGCTTAATTACTATTGATTTTCTGTTAGGATTTCTGCTATGAGACTAAGTAAAGTAGGATAAATTTTGTAAACTTTTTTCATATTTAAACAATGTCCACAGAAAAATGCTATGGTGTTAAAAGTCCATATAATACTACTTAGTAATAAATTTTTTTATTATAAAGTATAACTTATTTTGTTTATTATTTATAAATAGTTTAAGAAAGCAGTAAAATACTAAAAATTCTAAAAATGACTAAAAAAAAATTAACAACCTTTATTAATGTTTAACTTAGATGTAATATATACGTCATTATTTATAAACAGTTTTCTTCGAAAGCAATAACGATCAATTTTAACTTTCATATTAAATAGTGTTAAGTTCCAACCTTTTAACTAATGAGGTTTGTTTAATTGACAGCATTTTTTATTATTGGCTTTTAAATTGTTATAATTAAAACTATTACTAGTCATTTTATTCAAAACAAAACATTTCGATTCTTTTATAGTTAAAAGTAAATAAACCACTAACTGATGAACATCACGATAAACTTATAATTTTTGTAACACAATAGTTTACATTATATAGTATAGCTAAAAGTTTGATAACAATTTATCACCTAATATTTAAAATTAAATTGTTTACTGATAACTTTTTGTTTAAAAAAGTTTATATTGTAAACGAATTGAACGAAGACTAAATTTTTGAAAACTAAACAATTTCGTAAAACAAGTTTAAACATTGTTAGTTTTTATCAAACTGAGTAGTAATTAGTTTACTGCTGATATTTTTTTGCCCTTTTAAATTTTACCCACATAGTTTAATGAAATTTAAAACAATTAGAAGTCATAGTTGGTTTCTTAAACTTTAAAGTATAACTTTGCAACAAAGGATAAACTACATAAAGGTTTATATATAGGTAACTTTTGTTTTTAAAACTGCATATTATTATAGAAGCAAATGGTAAATATACGAGTCATTAAGTATGTATAAAAGTATGTATATTGATTTTTTTATTTTATTTTGATTAAGTTAATTTTTAAACAAACTCTTTGACGTCATTTTCAAATTGCTACAAATTAAAGTATCAAATACGTTTATTTGATCTATAATCGTTTTTTGAATAACAGTAAAGTCTTATAAAGTTATTTTTATTGATAATTTCAAATTCTCATAACTCTCCGTAAGTTTTACCTAAAAGACATACTCACTGTCTCAGTTTGTAATTAAGGGTTAACCATTTAGTTAAGTGTAAACTTCTTAATATTTTTTTTATTTATTCGAAAAGTAGCAGAACTTATTTTATGCTTTATTTTTTAATTTAAGTTACCAAAATAAAAAATAAACTCATTAAAACATAAACTATCGGTAAAAGTTGTTAAAAACAATAGAATTTTCTATAGAATTTTCGTGAATTAATTTTTCATCTCCTTATATCTTTTTGATATTTCATACCTTAGAACTATTTAAGTCTACAAATGTGAATAGTAAACGAATATTATAAACTTAGATTTATGTTTTTGCTTTTAAGTTAATTACAATTATCTAATAATTCAATATTTACTCAACTAGGGACATTGCTTTAGTAAAAACCCAAAAAAGCATACCTTGTATATTAAAAAAATGGAAAACAAAGTCAATAAACTGAGCATTTTTACATCTCTATTCTATTTTATTACTAGTATCTATTTTAACATAAATATTTAAATTTTAGCTAAGATTTTCAAATACCATGCTCGGTTTTTCTAGCTACTTACTAGACTAAAATTATTAAATTTAAAAATAACTATGTCAGTAAATTTAAGAGTTAATAAGTCAAAAAACTATTCACTTTAACTGTAATTTGATTTATTTTAAATCATACATATTTTGAAAAGAAGCTTTTTTGTAAAATGAATAAAATGAATGTGCTTTTATTTCTTGTAAATTTTACTTAAAAAAATAAAAAACTAACTATTCAACATTAGTTGCTGAAGTATTGACGTTATAAACATTAAGTTAATAATTTTAACTACGTGAAATAGGTGTACAAACTTGAAATAGCATAAACCCATACTCTAAGTTAACGTCGTTTGATTATAAACTTGTATGTTTGCAGAGCTTGGTTTTTTTTTCAAAAATAACGTAGATATTGTATTTGGGTAGACATTGTTATAAGGATTAGCATTAATATACCAGATGAAATGTTAATTAAATTAGTTTACTGAGGTTATTTTTTAAATTAAAAAATACCTACAGTTTAAGCTTCTAATAGTTCAAAATAAAGATATATCATTACATGAACTAAATCTTCTGTTTATGAAATAATATATATTTATTTACGTCCCTTTGACTTTATTGCAGTTTCAATGCTAAGTTAGAAAACCAAAAAAAGTTTTAAACACTGAAAAGTAAGTTGTGTTGTAAACAGTAAAAAATATATAAAAATAATAGCTCTATATCTAATTCAATTTATAAATTTGTACTAGTTATATTAAATTTTTACTCAGACCGACCTAAGAAATAGCTTAATATAGCTGATAAGGATATAAAATTTATGAAACAAAATTTTTACTCAACAAACTTATAAAAGGTATATTAGTTGCAACTTGATTTCAAATTAAAACATGTTTAAGACATTAACGTTAACAGTAATTTTCAAGTTAAAATATTCAAAATAACATTATTTTCTACTTGATTTTTAAAAACTAAGCCTGCTTTAAAATTATACATACATAGTATTTTTATTATTAAACACCAGAATAATATAAAAAAATGTAGCTTTATTTATAGTAAGTTTTGTTTATAAAAAAACAAATTTCATATTCAAATATTAATTTAATAAATAATTTTTTTTATTAATAAATTTTAGCTATTGAAAATAACTATTAATACCTAAAAAAAAAACTATCATTTATTGACAATACCATTTTATTATCAAAATTTCTTTTTGAAAAGTTTCGTTGTATTTAAAAGTGACATTTGTTTTTATAGAAAACTAATATATAACATTTTTATACCAGATCAAAAGTAAAAGTTAAGTATTTTACACTAAATGTTTTGTTATATTTTAAAAGAATTTAAGTTAAAAGCTTATAATCGTTTCAACTCATGATAAACCGAGGTATGACTCGGTGCTAAAAAAATAAAGCATGCTACAAAAAAAAAATTTCAGTAGAAGAAATAATAAATCTTTATTGTTATATTTTTAATTTTAGTACAGTTTTAATGCTATTTCAAAAAACGAAATTTTATCTATAAAACTGTAATGAGTATTTTACATTTTAAAATCACTAGATTAAGTAAAATAAGTAAAAACATAAAATTTAATTTATTTGTAAAATGATACTATCTTTATTACTCAAATCACTTAAAAACTGCTTTGTATGGGAAAAACATCTACAAAGGTTATAAAAAAGTGTCTATAACTCTATAAAACTATAATAAGTATATTAGTTCAACTAGTTTTTCGATTATAATACTCATAAACTAATTACCAATTTTTTGATTTTTACAGCTTCAAAACCTTTTAACAAAAAAATCTTACTTCTAAAATCATATTTATCAAACGCTATTTGTTGTAATACTTAAAAAAATGTAAAACATTTTAGAACTCTATTAACGTCATTTGTTTTTTACAAATAAACTATAAAAACATAAACTTTTATAAATTAACATCTATTTTTTTAATAGTATGTTCGGCTTGAAAACAGTTTGTACAGCTATTTCGGAAAGCTGATTAAAAAAAGGTTTTATTAAGTTTATGAACAAATTTTTGTTGTCAATTTTACAAAATCTTGTTTAAATTGTATTTTTCAAGTGTTACTAATCAAATATTATTAGATATGTTTTATTAAATCAATATTAATAAGCTTTTAAAATAACAATAAGCTTTATTTTTCTAAAAAAGCAAAACTGATTTTTTGACGTGTTTAAAAAATTATGTATATGCCCTAATCTTCATATTTTAATCATATCAGCATATCAATCACAAAAATAAATCAACTAGATATATACTGTTGTAATTTATCAAGATTATATCAAAATAAGTATATAAAAAGTTAAATATTTAATTGATTAGTGTTAATTGAATAAACACATAATCTTTTTTAAACTCATATTAAAATTATACGTTAAATTTAAAAAACTATTACTAATATATAAATAAAATAACAAAATATCGGCTATTAAAGTATTTTATGTTTTTTAAACAATTAATAAAAAGTAAGCGTTCTTTAAAATAAAAGTTATAGAAATATCTTAACTATGATATTTTATTTTTCTTTAAACAACCTTTTAAACAACGTTTAGAAAAAACTATGTTGAATTTGTTAACTTTATAGAAATTGAATTACTTAATATTTTAAATCTAAGGTTAGTTTTTTACATAAACATTATTTTTTTTAAATAATTAATCTAAAAAAAATTAACGACCAACAGATTAATTTATAAACTGAAAGTTAAAACTTAAATATAACTTATAATGTAAGAAAGGAATAAAGTAAATTAATAAATTTTTAGTTTATGCATTAATTAAATAATAAACTGTTTTTTAAACATTTTTTGAAATTTGATAAACGTTTTAAAAAAGTTTGAACAATAAGTGTAATAATTTTTTTTACCAGACTGGAATAGCTGTACAAACTTGAACAGTATAAATAAATTAATATGACTTTTTACAAAAGTTTATAAAGAAAGTTTATAAGAACGGCCCGCTAAGACTCAAATTTTCCTGATCCGGCCCGACGATAAATAAACATTGCTTACCCCTAATCTAAATAAACTATAAAGGAAACTTAATACTTAAAACTACCAATCAAAAACTAATGACAAAAGCAAACTTAGACTAAGAACAAACTGGCTATAACATTTTTGTTTGAAGTAGTTCTACATACCAACGAAAATAACGATGATATCTTTATGTATTTAGTTATTTTCTAATTGAAAAATACTGATTCATTTAAAATATTAATAACAAATATATTTTATTTCATATGAAGGAATAAAAAGGGTAAGATTTTGTTATTTTAGATTTTAGTAGTGTATTTTCATACAAAAGCTGAATATTGTTTTATTAATAATAAACAGATGAAATTAAATTATAACTGTAATTGTAAACTAAACTTTATAATGCTTTATACTATTATCTTGTATTTAATACGCAAATACTAATGACATATTTGATAAATGTAAAAAAAAACAATTTTTCAAACTTCAAGGGATAAGTTAAATAGATATTTTTTTAAAACTTAATTTATAGTTGTTTTTAATTGTCTTTATGAATTAATATTATGGCCTATAATTGAACAATTTTTCAGCTATCTAAAATAGCTGTACAAACTAAGAAAAAATTTTGTATTAAATTTTAAGATGTTATCACCAAATTATGTAGACAACTGTTGATACTATTTGTAGTAATGATAGAACGACGTTGTTTTTTTTATATTTAGTATTTTTTTCTAATCATTTAGTTTTGTTCGCTGACTTTTTCTTATTACTTAACACAGGTAAAAATGATTAAAATAGAGTATTTGTTTCTTAACTTATTCAAGCATATTTTGTTCTGATTTTGTAAAAAAATATTTTTTGTTTTTTTATCACATTTAGTTGTTTAAAAAGTTTCTAAAGAAATTTAAAATTTTATTAAATACCTTTTTAAGTAAACTCTAATTTCAAATTCTAAATCGTTTATGATCGATAATCCTTGCAGATTCTGAAAGCCATAAAAGAAATTATGAAATTTAAATAGCTAAAAGTTATTTTGTAATTTTAACAGGTTAATTATATATAAAAAAAAATATTTTAACTACTTAGTCAAGCAAACGTTATGAAATTTAATTAAAGGTAAATAGAACATTAAGTTCTCTAAAGATAATTTTGTCATTAAAATACATGATTTACGGAGTTACATTATTTTTCTATGTGTTCTACTAAAGCGAACAATTTTGGGCTTTTACAAACGTCGTCACATCGAAATTTTATTGAAAAAAAATATTTATAATTATTAGTAAAAGTGATATTTACTTTTATATAAAAAAGTTTATCTATTTCAAAAAACTAAATTGACTTTCAAAACAAACTCATACGTAAAACTAAAACAATAATAATTTGAAAAAATATTAATAATGAAAAAATAACTAGCTAGTTACAAACCTTGAATCATATTTACATTATTTAAAAAAAAATTTGTACATTAACTCATTAAATTTTTATTAGATGATACAAATTTAATGAGTCGGGTATTCGTTTTGATAGCTGTTAAAAAAAGTTAAAAAATATAGGGAAACATTTAAATAAAAAGTATTCGTTTGTTTAATTACAATTCAAATTATTTTTCCAAATATAAATGATTCCAAAATTTTATCAATCTTCAGTCAGTTTTAAGCGAAATAAAAAGGTCTTATAATCGACAAATGTAACAAATTCAAAAATTTCAATAAAAAAGAATCCATCAGTATACTAAAGGCTTGTGGTGTAATGACCGAATTTATTATGCTAACTTGCGCTCGATTTAAAGCAAACAAATGGCCAGGCTTAGAATATGTAAGACTTTTTTCGATGTTTTCTTTGAGTTACAATCTAAACTAGTTTAGTTTTACGTGCAGAATTAAGTATATAAAATTATTACACAGAATTTGTTCTCTATATAGTTTTTTTTTTTTTTAGTTTAACATTTTTCTAATTTCACATAATTTATGTTTGTTATTGTTATTGAAAGTTATATAAAAACAACTACGTTGATATATAAAAATTTCTATTGATTTTCAAATAACAAAAATCGTTAAAACTGATATAATTAATGTAAGTTAATGACATAAATAAACCATTTTACATTACATTAACAGTTTTATAACTATTTTAGTATAGTATATAAGCTTAGGTATCACAAAAAAAAATTTTTTTGTATGAGAAGAAATTTTTAAACATTATGTTAAGTGCTTTTACCTCTTTTATTTTATTAAACTAGTATAGTTATTCTTTAGTACTAGTAAATTAAAATAATTTTAATATAAATTAAGAAAACATTGTAATATAGAAAATTTCAAATACATTTATTTAACCATTTTGTGTTCGTTATGGTAGCAACGTTTTGAATGTTTTGTTTACATAAATTAATTTTTTAGTAAGCATAAAAAGGAAACAACTGTTTAATAAGTTTTCAAAGTTATAACTTTTGTAAGGTTTTTTACTACAAATATAAGGTTTATTTTGTTTTAAAACGCTTGCTTTTACATAAAACAAAACATAAATTTTTTTGTAACTTAACTATACTATTTGATAAAACTAAATACAAGTAGTTCAAACTAAACACTAGCTGCACAAAAATTACAAAACTGAAACAATTATTTAGTAGAAGGGTTTTGGAGATAGTAAAGTTGGAAGAATAGTGATAATATTTAAAATAATCAACTATGATAAATTTACACCTAAACAGAAACAAACAGTATGAAAGTGTGTTAAAATAGGTTGTCCGGTATAAATAATTTAAAAAAGAATCTAAACCTAACAACTATATTAGATATTGTCACTTTGATAAAACTTTAAGTGTTTACATATATTCTAACATAAAACTTAAAACAAAAAGTTTTTATGGATTTTTTGTCTTCAGCCAATATTGCAAACTATAACGTTAACTGAATAGCAATATTTGATTAAGAATTTAAAATAGTTTTTTATAGTCATTTTTAAGTTTTATTAGAAGAGCTGCTCAATAATAATAAAAGCTCATTTCAAGGATATACAATTTTTTGGAATGCAAACTTTAATTTAGTTTTTGCAATTTATTTTTGCTTGCGTGTTATTTAAACAAACTCGCTTTTAGTTTACTAAAAACAAGTATCACGATGTTAGTTGAATAAATTTATGTACGCTTAACTAAAAAATATATAGTTTTAGTACATTTTAAGTTATGAAACAATATTGGACTGTTTTTTGAACAAAGTAGTTAATTGCAATGTAACGACTTGTTAGTTATGATCCTTTAATTTTATTCTTTAGCAATTTAGACGTAGTATGCACTTTAATGAATTCAAGTATGGTACCTAGGAATTATTAAAACCTTGAAAATTCTAAATAGTTTATAAATACAAAAATAATATTGTTTTGAATTAATGTTAAGATTACTAATTTAAAGTTGCAGTTAAAAAAGTATCTTCTCGATATCTCTTTTTTTTTTTGTTACTATGCTTACTTTAATAGAATATTCAAAGTTTTTACTTTTTAGCTGTAAAGCTGTAAAAAACTTTAGTAATCTGAAATTTATTTTACAACTGTGATTGAACCTTATTTAAAAAACATTCGTAGCTAAATAAAGATTTTTTTTTTTTTAGGTATCTGGAATACGTGTACAAACTAGAGGGATAGCATTATACAATGTGGAGTGTTGTAGTGGATTTTTTATTATGTGTGTTTCGACTGTTTGTTGTGATAATTCAACGAATTTTTAAGTGAAATATTTTTATGCTATCCATAATTTTTGTTTGCTAACCCTTATTTTTATTACTTAGCATTAGTATATTAAAAATGTATAATAACATATTAATTATTTAATTTTAAATTACGCTTTAGAGATTTGAACAAAATTCTAAAAAGTTTTAAGAAGTTCACAAAACTATTTTTTAACAAATTTTTTTACTAGAACAAATTAATGAAATTGTTCAATGATCTATGAAGATGTGATGAAAATCATTAGCATTTTTAATAGAAGTTTAAATAGGAGTTTTTATAATTTAAATATTTGGTAGTTGATAATTTTACTCTTTTAACAATAATAAAAGTTGAATGGATTTAAAAAATTATAAACGCATTATTTTAGCCATCTACAACAACTGTAAAAGTTATGAAAGTAGAGATGAGAAATCTTAAAAGCGACGTGGTTTTATAATTTAATAAGTATCATAATAGTTTGTTACTCTAGTAATAACATATAATTTTGATAAGACCTACTACAAGTTTTGTACACCAATAAATAAAACTGTTTTTATTTTTAAAATTTTTACCTGTAACATCTATTGAGGTTTAAATTAAATATATCTTTTTTTATATAATTACCAAAAAATTTATTTACATTACTTAGCACAGTTTATAAAATTATGTGAGTAAAAATTAATTACTTAACAAAGACAAAAGAAAAAAAGTTCTAAAAAATCCTTAGATAAGAAACAATAAAAGCACTTAAGGTAAAGAGTAATATCAGCTAATTTAAATAGTTGTACAAACTTGAAATACTACACATATATATATAAACAGCAAGTGTTGTTTAACTAAAACAAATGTTTGTTGGTAGGGTTTGCTGTTGTTATAAATTGACGTCACTAGAAAAAAAAAGTCTTCTATATAATTCGTTTATTGAACTATTAAGGTTCATTATATAGTTAAACAAATCTTCTTCGAATGAAAATTTTCGAAACATATTTTATAGTCAATTGATACAAAACATAACCGATGCTTATCATTTTTGTTAGAAGTTTATCTTAGGATAGGCAATAATACAGAAATAAACTCTTTTTAAATATTTATACAATGTTACTTGATCATTTATTAGCGTAAATATGTTAAATTGAATAAAATTCTCAGCTAAATGCTACAATGTTTCACAAAATTAAATTTATTAAAGCATAATTTTGGAAGATTATAAAAAAAAATCATAAAACTTAAAACAAGAAACAATCTAAAAATTAAATACGTTATAAAAAGTTAATAATTGGCCTTAAAGTAAAAAATGTTATTTATTCTTTTAGAATGTTTCTTTTTTCTATTTTTTTATTAAAAGCAAAGTTAATAGTAACATAATACTTACAAAGAAACAATATAAAAAATACAAATTTTTAATTAATTAATATAAATGTTGAATAAACTTACTAATGAAATAGTATACACGCTTTATTTTCATAGGAAATGTTTTTATTTGTTAAGTAAAATAAATAAAGTAAAATTTATATCATGCTTTCGACGTCGTTTTGCTTTTAAACCGAACTCTTTGAAATCAAAATGGTATAATATGATATACTAAATTTATTAGTTGCAGCCTATTTTTTCACCAGTTTGTACAGCTATTAATAGCTGGTGTATTTGTATGTTTTGTCAACAAGAACTTAAAGATAAGTTACTTAAAACTAATACTAAAATTAAATATATGATGTTGAGTTTAAACATCACACTAGTGATAATAATAGTTATACAAATACAGTATTTGCTGTGTAGAATTTTATCTACAAAATACTTTTTTGAATTTTAATAACAAAAACAAGAGTATTTACAAAATTTGATTAGCGGTATTTATGTTTTAAAAACCATATATATATGCGTGTTTTATTTTTTCAACTGAAATATTTTTGCAAAACTTGAACAAAAGCAGCAATTCTTTAGTTCTAAAATCATAGCTTGCTTCACACTCAAAAATAAATAAAAACATATGTACCTAATCATAAAGAAGCTATGTAATAGTATGCAAAAATGAACAGTTCATTGTTCATCAAAACAAAAAAATGATTAATTTTTTTTTTGCTGATAACTTTAATACTATATATTTTTAAAATGTTATCAATGGTAACGGTGCACTTTTTAAATGTGAACATATAACTAATTAAAAAATTAATTTTAGATGTAATAATTAGCAAAAAATAATTAGTAAATTATCTCAGTTAGATAGAGGAGCTGTAGAAGCTGATATTATAGAGTTATACATTATAGTTTGATAACACGTTTAACTATACACAAGTTTGTTGCTAGAATTTATACCAAGAACTAATTTGAATATATAAAAATAAAAATGTTTTCTTGTTTTATTTAAGCTACTAATTTTGTTTAAAATAAGATTTAAAAGGAATCAAGTTATTACTATTTTTACGTTGTATTTTCAAAAAGACTACTATTCACTATAAACTTAGTTTTTAATTTCTTCCTAACTTTATAAAATAAGTTTTTCTATATTTATTTAGAGTTTTAGATAAAAAAACAAAAACCTAATTTGAAAATGCTTGAAAAAGCTAATGACTTATTGGATAATATTTTTAGCTAAACTAAATGAGAAGTTTTAAAAACTTAAAAGAAAAGACTCGACAGTTGTGTAGTCTCTTAATGAATATTTAGTTTTATATTGTTTTATAATCTATTATAATTGATTAAATTGACCTAAAAAACGACAATTTGCAGCAGCAAATAAGAATTAATATCAGTTTATAAAATATTGGTAATCTTAACATAATGTTTAAATAAAATTGTTAAATTTTTTATAGTTATTGCATTTATATTTCAATCAGTTAAGTTTACTTTTTTCTTTATTTACGACATAAATGTATTTTTAAAAGAATATATTAATTACAGGATTTAAGGATATTTAGATATTTTAAATTATAATACAAAGGTTGTATCGATGTCACTTTTTTAAATTAAATTCAGTCAACGTTTAAATACTCTAAAATTTTTATAATACATTTATTGTGTAAATATTAATTTATGTCTTTATGTTTGCTTACAGAATGAACTTTTATTTTTCATTTCAATTTCTTTTTGTGTGTCTTTATGTCTAATTGGTACAATTTTTATATAAAGATCTGCGTTGTAAACAGATGTAAAAAAAACATATACTTAATTTCAGCTAACTGGAATAGCCGTAAAAACTAAAAAACTTAAGGACACCAATAGTAACATAACATATATATATTATACAAACGTATTTTTGCATAATTCGTTTTGTTTTTAAAATTACGTAAACAGCATTAAAATGTTTATGTTTTTTATACTTATTATTTAAAACACATAATTTGTGATTTTAATGCTAATTTAATAATTTTTAAGCAACATTCTTTAAGATACTAATAAAAATAAACAAAGCTGCTAATTTTGTAGTTCCATTATTTGTTTGTTGCTTTTTATAATATTTTGGTGTTAACGTAGACTTTTTATGCTTAGATTTGTATACCTAGATATTTTTATACTTTATTGGTTTGTACTCTTCTAGCTAACGGTAAGTATTTATTTTGGTCCCAAGAATAAACAACAGTACTGCTTACCGTTATAGAAAACTATATAAGTTATTTATTTTCTTTTTAAGTATCGACTTTAGATTTAGCCTAAAAGTGTAAACTTTACGTAAAGGTAATAATACAATTAGAAAATTTAGTTTGGAATGTTTTTGGCACAAGCTATGAAAAGTGTTATAAACTTCCTGATTAAATTTTAAAATTCTACAACCGTTTTTCACATATTTTAATATCAATAAACTGCAAGATTCTCAAATTTAAAATACATATGTTACTGGATCTACTAAAAATGTTCAAAGTATTTCTCTGTGCAGAGTAAGTTTTGTATAAAACATAATTTATTAAGCTGTTCTGATTTTAGAAGCTTTAAAGTTTTAATTATAGCTAATTAACACTAAAAACTTTATCAACTAAATGAAATATAAGAACAAATAAGTAGAGAAAAACTTTTGTAATTTACAAACTATTGTCTTTTTATCCTAGAAACACTAAATTTTAAGAGCTGATTATAGATTTTTAATGTCGTTTACTTTTCCCTGTTCTTTACAAAAAATCGCTTTTAAAAAAATATCTATGTTTTAGTACATGTCAAAACTGTAGCTTTAGTTATCAATATTAAAATTCTTTTCATAAATTTGCTAAGTTTAAATAGCTTCTATTCCTAATTTGTTATAAACGTTCAAGTGTTTTATTTTATTTTATTCAAAAACAGAATGAAGTTTTGTTAAAAAAGTTTCATAAGGTAGTTCGTATATTTTTAAAAGCTTTTTTAACATTAAGTAAAATTATATTTTTATATTTTTGAGCTGATTTAAGATATAAGTCCTTTAAAAACTATTCTAAAACTAAAAAAAAATTTTTTTTTGAATATAGTTTAATACCAGTTAAATAACAGTTACTAGTTCGTTTAATTACTACATACTAACTTAATTAAATTCTTTAAAATAAATTAAAACCTTTAAAACTGGCAAAATATATTGATTAATATACCATAAAAAAAGCTGATTTTTTTTCTAATGATCAATAAAGCACTTTTACTTCAAAACTATCTGAAATAACATTATAAAAAAGTGAGTTTATTTTAGTATTTTCAACTTATACTTTTTCAAAACGTTAAGTTCTGACTCTTTTTAAGTTTAACAACTACAACTGATACAACTTTCTATAAGATGATTTGCTTATCTATACTTGAAATATTTATAGTTTAGTGTAACTTTTAACAGAATTAATACGAAAAAAACTTATTTTCTTCCTATTTACTATAAGTGTAACAATTCTTATAAATGGTAATTATTTACAAATAAGTGGTAATACAACTGAATAAATCGACCTGAAGGTTTAATTCATTGATGTAATGTAATTAGCTAACCCTAATATTATAAAATTTGTAGTTAACAAAAAGCATATAGGTAAAAACTTATTAACTAAATTTATATTTTTATGATTGATATACTTAATATATCTTTTGTTCAGGAACTTTTTTAAAGCTTAGTAAACTAAATATAAAATCTAGCTGAATAAATATAATATAGTATAAAATTTAAACTTTTTTATTACATATTATAACATATAAAATTTAGCACAACAAATGTGTTTATTAATTTATAAACACCTTCCTTAACAAATCTTCATTACTATTGAAAAGTTCATTTGTTTTTAAAAGTCTTGAATTGCCCAGATCAACTAACGAAAAAAAATAGTCATATCATGTTAGAATTTAACTGAATTGTTAACAAAATAATTAATAACGTAAACAAATAAACTAAAACATATTTAAGTTTTGATTACATTATTAAATATGTTTTTTTGATCTAATATTTTTCTTAAAAAGTGTATAAATTTCTATCTTATATGAATTTTATCAATGCTTGCTGCTTTTATCATTTGAGAATAAATTTTTAAAACTGTTTTATTATCCGATTTAGCTAACTTATGTTATTTTTTATATATTTATACTAAATAAATTATAGTATATAGAAGTTGATATAGAATTAAATTGAAATTAAAATCCAAAAAAAAACTTTCGATGAAAGTGATAATTAAAAAGCAGTGTATAATAAAGCAATTGTAGTTTTAACCTTAACAAACAAAAAGTTAACTTCGATTTACTTAAATAACTGTAAATATTTTTCAAAGGTACAAAAAATCGAATACGAGATAAAATATCTAAAAACTAGTAATTAATTTTTGTTATCAATATAAAACCACGTTGTCATATTAAGTTACTGAATATAAAATGTTTTTGGTAAACAAATTTAAAATTATTTTAAAAGGTTGGGTTTGTTTTATTGTAATAATTTAACTTGTCAATGTATGAATGAAAAATGTTTCTACAAATTATTTCTCTAAATTTAGTTAATGGTAAAAATGAAACTTACTTACCGTAAAATTTTATTACATTTTAAATCTTGTTATTTTTGTACTGAACAAAATTACAAATCAGTTAAACAACATTATGATATTGACTTTTTTGTTTATTAGTTTGTAAAGTAGGATATACTCTCAAGATCTAAGTAGCTTAATTTTCTTGTAAAACAAATATTAAAAGACATAAAATTTAGTAGAAAAATTAAAAAAGAATTATTTTAGTTTCCCAAAAACAAGTTTAAAACGATTAAAGCTTAAAATTATAACAACTTTAATTGGAAAATATATTTAGCACAAAAGTTAAAAACTTTATCGAATGTTAACATTTTTTCAAAAGGTATATTAGTTGTAGACTCAATAAAAATTATAATATTAATAATATTTTGCCGCTCTTGCTAGTATATCATGGTTATGGAAGATTAAGTAGTTACCATACAAAGTGATTATACTCATGAGAATTAAAAACTCTCTAAAAATATTTAATTTACTATTAACCTGATTTTCAATTACAAGTCTTTTAGTTAATGCAACTTATGAATAGTTTTACTCGCGGTAATTTATAACTTACGTCACTAAGCTTACACAGAGTTTAAGTAAACATAGTTTTAAGTAGTTTTTAGAGCAGTTTATAATAAATAAAACTTCCATGCGTGCTCAAGTATGTAAAGTTTCGACCAAAAAATATCCTAAAATAGTAAGAAATTTAAATAATAAGATAATTTTTTAGAAAAAATGGGATATATCTTCGGTTTTAAAACAAATATGTACTTAGATACTACATTTTAAGCAAACTAGAATAACATAGATTCTTTCGTTAAACCTTTTAACTGTACAACTTAGAACTCATTTTTTGTTTAGTACTTTTTTAAAGCTGCAAATTTCTTAAGATTATAAAATACTGTTTGAAAAAGCTTTATAAAACTACTAAATATTTTACTTCAGCTAACTAGAGTAGCTTTACAAACTAACTTTACGAAAATACTTAATTATATTATTAATTACATATTGATAAACATATGTATATTGGCAGAGATTGTTGTTTTTCTACAATAATGTTGACATTGTTGTAATTAATTGATAATTTTTCAAATAAAAACGAAATTAAAAATTTTAAATAAAAACTAACCTTTAAAAGTGTTTATACCTATAAGGTATTTCTAAGTTTCTTTATGTTTTAGAATAAAAAGTATCATAAATTTTGTTTAACTACTTAAAAAACAACTAATTGTTTAATAAACTGTTCTTTTGAAAATGCCTCAAACATCAACATAAAATATATAAATTACGTTAGTTATTTTAATAATTTTACAAACTTGTACAAAGTTTTAAATTAAACAATTAAATTAAGTGAGAATCTATAAAAACTATAACAAAAGGCTCGACAGTTATGAAGTATCTTATTTTATGTATAAAGTTGTATAATGTTTTGAAATTCAATATAATGAATTAAATTGTTAAACTTTATACAGTTATTATACTATAATTTTCAATCAGTAAATTTTACTTTCTTCACTGCTTACGGAATAAATATATTTTAATTAAGACTATAACTTTAAACTTTATTAAAATGGCTGCTAAGTAGGTACAGTTGTATGGATGTAAAATTTTTAAGAGAATAAATTATTTTATGAATTGATTAAAACTAGTTAAATAGTATATATATGAAAATTTGTTAAGAAAGTTGTTTTGAACAACAATTCAGACTATGCAAAAACGAAATAAATAGTTGTTACTGTTTGAAGTTAGTTTGAAGTTTGCCGAACGAAATTAATTTAGTATTTGAGCTAATAAAACTCACTATGTTTTTTTTTATTTTGCTAATAAATTTGCAGTTGCTAAAAAATCATGATTTTATATTTAAGAGTATTGTATAACAAAATACTTTTAAGAATAACATGTCAAATCTTTATTTGTGAGAATGTATTAATCTCTAAAAATATGAAACTATTTAATTCACCAACATTTAAAAATTAAGGTTTAAATTAAAAAAATCTAAACATAAGTTAAGTTATGGTAAAGTATTATACGTCACTGAGCATTTGACGACTGAACAATAATAACTAAATAAAACCGTTTTTTATATTTATATTTTAGTAAAACAATTAAAGTTTAAGTTAGTTTATCTTAGTAGCTTGTCTTTTGGTATTGATATTTGTTGCTAAAATATTTGTCTAAAATACTTTATATTTGAACTATATCTCTTAATATGTTTACCAATGGTATTTTATTGTATTTTATTTTAAGTTATAAAAAAAATTAGTGTTATTTGAAGTAAGTTTAGATTATTGAAAAAAACTAAAGATTACCGTTTAGTTTTATAACAGAAAATTAAAAGCTAAGTACAAAACATTGAACGTAATGTTTTTATACAAAGAACTACTTTGTAAAATACTATATAATTTAAATTATGTTTAACATTTAATTCATTTAAATTTGTTTGTACATGTATTTTAGTAAGCTTTTTGGTAAATCTTTTGTTTCAAAAAGTTATATCTGGTTTGTTGAGTTTTATTTTCTTTTGTATTCCTTGTTTATAGTAGTATTTATTTTATTATTAAAACTAATAAGAAAATAAAAAATGACTAAATATTATAACGACCACAATTCAAGCTAAAGCAATACTTTATATGATAGTTATAATATTTAATACTACATCAGCTAACTAAATAGCTGTACAAACTGATTTTATTATAGATTTCATTGAAGTACATTAGTGTTGTTGGAATATACAGAGTTTAGTTGTAAGGGTTTTAATTTATTTAAAGTGGTTGACAAAGAAAAAATTTAAAGGTCAATGAAATAAAAAAACATATGTAAAGTTAATTATAATGAATATAACGAAGTAAAAACAAACTAAATATTGCCATGAATGTCAGAAAAAAAAACTTGATTGTTCTTAGGATAAGGTTAACATATTATAAAAATTAAATTTCACCATCATACCATTATATTATGTTAACATTAAATACTTAAAGCCTTTTTAATTTTTTTGTATTGTGCAAATGAATATGCTAAGTGGGTTTAAAGTAGCTTTTTATTCTTTTATTTTGTTTATATTTAGTT
>NW_028140301.1:0-30368 GCF_965202585.1 Thalia democratica | reverse complement strand
GCTTTGCAGCCGTGTGCACTCTGCGCATTTGTTTTTTGAAATTCAAGAAAGAGATGGAGCGAAAATGATAGTACATAAAGTTGTGTTGTAAAATTTATAAATTTGTATGTTTAGCGCTAACAAACTTGCCTTTGCTCGTTTTAATAAAAGCTCATACAACAAACGAACTTGTTTTGTGTATCACTGCTCTTTTAGAAATAGTTTAACTAGTGATTGAAATAGCTTGTAAAGATGATCTAAATCCCCTTTTAGTCACCGTATTTACCTAGTTTTTTAATTTTTTTTAAATTTAATTAATTAATTTGCCTTAGTTAAGTTTTAGCTTTTAAACTTTGGTAGCATTTTTATATTTTGCTTATTTTCGAGCTTAGTTCAGTTTGAATACCTGGACAATAAAATCTATGTACGACATACTCTCAAAAGTTGCCATGACGTGATACCTGTACAGTTCTCCTCATTTTCATTTATTTGATTCTATGAAGTAGATTTTAAATCTTGGTATATAAGTTCGTCAAAACAAAACAAATTCTAACAAAAACAAAAAGCATTTTTTGTTTACAAGTTTTACTTTATTAAACTTATTCATTACTTAATCAGTTTTTTTTTATGTTCAAAATAACTGTAGATTTAGTAGGTTTAAGGTAGTACTATTTGTAGGTTTATGTTGATTTTTTAGTACTGAAGGCTTTAAAAATTTTCATATGCTTTCATTCTATACTGATGAAAAATATATCTCTAAAAATCTGAAAGTTGTTTACCAAGAATTTCTCTATTGGTTTAGCTTTTATTCAATCAAGCAAAAAAGAAGTATGTTAAAACCAAATATCAAAACTTTTAAACTTTACTAAACAAAGTACTGTAAATTCTAAGCATAAATTTGTATGCTACAAGTTCAAAACCTTATATTTAGTTAAGATGGAATCGACAATTTTCTGTACGGGGTGTCCTATAAAAGTTTTAGTTCACGTCACGACCTTTCACAGTCATAGTCGTTTTTGTATTCATCAAAATTAGACAAAGCGCTCTAATACAAATAATTCTATATAAATATATTTCAAATTTTACAAACACGTTGTTAAATGAAGAGTTATGATTCTCTTTGATTTTATTCTTCTAATTAATGTATTAAAAGTTTTACAATAATCTGAACTTTATCTTTAAAAAACTTTTTTTGCGTATTCAAAATACACAGGTCTTTACCCAAACCACTCTAACACAAACAGTTTCTAATAAAAAAATATCAAGTTTAATAGAAATGTTTTAAATGTACAGTTATGAACCCGTTTATTTTATTTTGTTTTAAGTAATGAAATTAAGTTTTTACGGACTTTCGTAACTATTCCTTTAAAAAATACCTACATCTGTCCAGTAGGGTGCTGATAAATAAGCGTCTTTTCAGTTTACAAAAAGTTTTTATCAAAAAAGTGGAAACTCAAGAAAACTTACAAAAATTTATAAAAAATACATAAAATTAAGAAGCGCCTTTGTATAATTTTCTTTAAAGTGTCTTAAGTTGTGCACAATGTGTTTTTGTGATAATTTCACAAATGTAAAAAAAGTTCAGCTAAAAACTCTAAGGTCGAATTTTTTTGGTTCCATACACATTGGAGTACGTTTTATAAAATCAAATAGTGCTAAGGTGAAAGTTTCTTTAAACTATCTAATATTTTCCATGTTGTATTTTTGTTAAATTTGCCAAATGTAAAAATGAAAACTCGGAGGTCGTCGTATTTACAAGTACCCTAGTGTCCAGTCTGATTTTGTCCTGTGAAAGAACGACTGTCCTTGTCAACTATTCGTCCCTCGTCAACTATTTGTATCCGCAGTTCACGTCTACGGCCTCGGAGTCTCACGTGACGTAATGCAACTACTTTCGAGAAGGAAGAGTCGCTCCGTTAAAGCGGCAGCGGTCCGCTACGCAGGGTTTACCAATAATCTGTTTACCACTTTGCTAGACCGCCACAACACATACATTCTTTTTTTTAGGTGGCTTGACATATTGACAGGCAGCTAGCTTGCTTTCACATCTGGCTATGCGCATGGCACTTAATCGTCATCGAAAAGTATTTTTGGCTTATTTCATTTAAAAAAGTTACCTTAGAGTAAATAGTATCATTTAGCAAGCTGTACTTATTGTTCATTTGAAAGTGGTTTAAAAGTAACTCTTTAAGATTTATAAATTTTTATTTAGACTCTTTAGACAATAGTTTTGTGCAATAATCGATATTTAGACGAATGAGGTGAAACTTTTATTCAAAACTTCACAAGAATGTGCATTACTTTTAGTAAGTTTTAAACTTTAAAAACTGATTGAAGCTTATTATGTATATGCCAAAAACATAGAAAAAAATAATAGCTTAGTTGTATAATGTTTTTCTTTTCAATGGTTAAATTTAATTTATACTATTATCAAATAGTTTAAAGTTTAGAAGAAAAATTTTATTTTGTAATTTCGACACTTAGCTAAAAAAGCAGTTAGTTTTAACTTGGCTTTGCGAATTTTTACAATTAAGTTTTATTATAAAGTATAGACCAAGTTTTATAAAAACATTTTACTTGGTCTATGTTATTATTTTTTAAATAAGAGTTTTTTAACTACTTTGAATATGAAATTAGTTTCTAAAGAGTATTTTAAAAACTGTCTGATTTACGTTTTACTTTTAGAAAATACCATACCTACAACAATTTATTATTAATTTACTGACTACATTAGTTATGTTTTAAGAGATTACAGTAAACTTAGTTTATATTTTTTGAAAATCTTTTTTAATTTTTAACTGTTTTATTGTTGAAAAAAAAAAGTTATGTACTATTTATATAGTTTATTGTAAAATAAAAAAATGTACTTAATTTATTTCATAATTTTAGGGAAATTTTATAATGACGTTCTAATAACATAACTTGTTTTTAATTACATTTTTGACTACAACTTTAACAGTGTATTAACTAAAATAAATAGATATCTTCGGATTAGAAAAACTATTTAAGGTTATTTAAACTCAAATACTGCTTAAAGATTTATTAAATACAATAAAACGCGAATTTGAAATAAAAATCTATGACGTTTTTTATTTACTACGCATTATTGCAATATATTCAACCGGACAAAATTTAAAACGAGAGACCTTTTTTCTCTCTCTATAAAGTTATACTTGTGTATCGTGTGATTTTGTGCATTGCATTGATAAATTTTTCATTGAGAGTTTCAATTTTCATTCAATATTTTCAGCTGATTGTTTCAAGCTTGTTTGTTTTAGTATTATTAAGCTGTTTTTATGTTGAAGCAAATACTTTTATTCAGAATGCATTGTTTGTTATGTTGCAGTTATAGTAAATGTAAAGGTAAAACTTTTTTTCATAAATTTTTGTTTATGTATGTATTTACTGGTTAACTTTTTTACAACCTTTTTAAAAGTTTATAATTAAAATGCACAATTTTTTATAAAGCTAAGTTTCAAAATCAAAAAGAAAACTGTTATTGATTTTAAACAAAAAATCAGCTATGTAATGTCAGTTATGTTTTACAAGCTAATATTTTATTGTTTAAAAATTCTTAAGACAACTGTGCATATATTATACCAACAAATATTAAATATTTCTCAATTAACTGCTTTTGAATTGGCTTGCTATAAAAACTTTTCCGGCCTTCTAAGCCGCTGTAGACTTTCAAAAAATATTTTTATATGACTGTGCAATTTAAAGGAAGTAAGTAACAAAAAGTTCATTGGTTAAAGGTCTATTAAAGTTGATGTTTTTGTTGTATATTTTAAATAGTCTTTGTCTTACTGTTTATCATTATACATTTTCAATGTTCAAGTTATAAATATACTCAAGTATTATAAAGGTACAAATTTTTCTTACATTTTTCAAACTTAATGAAAAAAAATATCATGTATTATAAAAAAAATAAATTTTATTAAATTTTCAAGTCATAGTTTTATCTAAGCTTTTTTATTTCACCTAAAAACAGTTTAACTAATTACACATTTTAATCCTTTTCTGAAACTTGTATCATATTGAAAAAAGTAATAGTTACATATAAACTTTGTAAAAACAATTTAAAAATATTAAAGATTCTGTGCAGATTAAAGTTTGCTAAATAGCATTTGCTAATTTTCCTAATATAAATCTTGAGTGTCTTCAAAAACCATCTTGAGTTTATATAAACCTCTCAACTGTAAAACCACTATTATAAAAGGGTTTCCATCAAAGCTTAATTAATTCAAACGCCTTCCTTTATGTCCAAACAGAATAGAGAACTTCAGTTACTACATGGAAGTGAAATTACGAATTCACGCTCTAGTAGCTTTGTAAACTTTTATTAGGAGAAAGTAGCTCTCAAGTGTTAATGTGAAAACTTTGTTTCTGTGATTCAAGTTGTATAAGTTGTTGGAAATTTTAAACATCAGCATAGCTGTTTCTTCATTACCTAGTTTTGTTAGTACTCTTATTTTTAATTACCTGATTGCTTGTTTAAACACAATTTGTTATGCAACACTTTATATTTTAGCTAATACTAATATGTACTAGCAAAATGACAAAATATTATATTTTTTTGTTTAGTTTATTTAATTGCTGAACCTCGTGTTATAATTTAAATCTCAATATTCCTACTCACGTTTTAGTAAACCATTACTGAAAACACAAAAAATAACTGAAGTTGTTTAGACTATTTAAAAGGAGCTGTGTATTTTTTTTTTGTATACAAAGAATTTTACACTAAGTAACTCATAACATGGTGGTATTTAACTATATAACTAGTTTTATATAAACATGATAATAAGTTTAAACAAATAATCTTAAGCCGTAACTTTGAAAATGGGTAATTTACTTTTGTTTCTAATTACTTTTATTGTATCTTCTCCAGCTGTATACACGGGAGTCAAAAATTGCATAAAACTTAAAGATCCTGGATTTTTGTTTTTGCACGTACAACTTAGTAATAAAACCACTTTTCATAATTCAAACATTTAAACTATTTTAACAACTTGCTTGTAAAACAAAATAGACAAACTTTTTTATAAAAACAGGTTTATGAAAATAGAAATGCATATATTTTCAACAATAAATATGCAAGCTAAATAAACAGAATTTTGTTTGTTTTATATTTGTGGTACCATTCAGCTTTGTTTGTTTACTTTAACAATAACATTAAAAATTCAATTCATGCATTTCATAATTACATGCAATTTTATTGAATTTAGTACTTAAAAATATGAATGTATATTTGTGTTAACGATTGTTTATAAAATTTACTGTTTAGAGTTGCACTAACTTTTGAGCTAAATTGTGGATTAGATTATTGCTTAAATGCTTATCAACAACATTGTGTTATAATCCATTGAGAAAAAGATTAGTTTTAAATAATACTTTTGAAAACATAAGTGGCATATTGTAAGATTTGGCCAAATTATAATATTGAGCAGCTTGATTATGACGTATTACTAAAATGGAGTATAAAACCAGCATAAATCAATTTTACAATTTTCTGTTATACACTTTAAAAACTTAGCTTATGAAACAAATTCTATACTACACGAAGTGATTGTAAATTTGTATAAAAGTATTTACATTAAAAAAATATTGTTTCGAAACAAATACCTTAAATAATAAATAAGTTGGTTTTTGTTTATACATATTATGTTTTATTTTGTAAATAAATGATTTAAAATATTATTTTTTTAATGATGTTTTATCTAAATACTGAATAAAAAAAGTTACTGCTCATGTTAGTGCTTTTTAAACTTGTATACAACTCTAAAACGTAGCATTAAATAACAACTTAACCATACAAAATATTTTAATTTACCAAATTATAACTAACAACAAATTAAAGATTTTTTTAATAAAATGTCTAAGAAAAATGAAGAAAGTGGTTGTCTGGGTCAGTCCTCGTACGATTGGTACAGAATAACCATTTTGATGATTTGTTACGGTTTCGGTGAGTACGGACACTACCTGCTCGGCGTGGTCTCGACCCCACTGACCCAGGACTTGGAATTCGGTGAACAGAGTTGTGTCTACTTGAACCTGGACGTTGAAAGTAGAGCTGATAGAAAATGCAAGGAGTTCAAGAATGTCACAGAGTTTGTTTGCACTGTTATATTTTACATATGGCTTTTACTTGACTTTAAATAGGTTGCTTTTTACGTTGTTTGAATTTATTTAGTGTTCAGTTACAAAATAGTTGTTGCTTCAAAAGCAGCTTGAAAATGCATTCAAAACCCAAGTTGTTTTTAAATTCATATGTTTTGTTTGTTCTTATCACATTTTTTCTTAAACCGCTCGTAAAAAGTTGACAATTGATCAAGTAATTAAAAAAAATTATGTTGGTAGTTTTAGCTTGCATTAAATTATCTGTTTAATAAAAGCTAAAACTATTTAGAAATAAACATTTCAGTAAATTGTTTGTATACAAAGTAACTTATAACTATCAAGATAAATAACTAAAATGATTTTCAAAAACTTTAAAATTATAAAATTATAAACGTTTTCTAACTTTACATAGTGATAGAATTACAAAAATTTCAGAAATGTTGCGTTGTAAGTAAATTGTTCTATGTAATTCAAACATATAGAATGATTATTGAAATAAGATTTAAACAATTATAGTTTAAGTAATATATTTTATCATAAACAGATGTAACACAGTTTCATCCGAAAACAAAACTTACTGCCAATACAACTACAGCGGGCAAGGCATAGAGTACCAAGTATTAGCAGGACCTATTTACATTCTCATATTCACTGTTTTCACTATTATCAACGGCTTTCTGGGCGATAAATACAGCAGGTGAGCAAAATTTACGAGTTTTAAGAGCAAAACATTGGATTTTAACTTTGATATTTTGTGTCATTAATTATTTATATACTATTATCAATGGATTTATAGGTCACAAAAACAGCAGGTAAGAAAATTTAGTCTTACGAGCAAAGAAAAATACAAAACAATAAATATTGAATTGTACTTAAAATCTTGTTTTAATTAAAATTGTTTCCACTAGCAAAATGTACAAAATCATACTGTTATTGAGCACAAAGTGATTATTTATATTTCATCTGCAAAACACGTTATTTGCTTAACCTCGTTTGCAGAACGTAAATTGATTGTAATAAATTTTTGATGGCTGCAAAATTATCATTATTTTATTAGCACTTCGTTAATACTTTATCTAAAGAGTGTTTCAAGTCCATTGTTTAATGTTATTTCAACGTTTTTTTTTCGATTAAAAGTAAAAAAAAACACAGTAAATACATAAACTTTTAAAACCTTTTCTTAGTTAATTTTATAAAAAAAAGTATACAATTTACTTTTATATCTATCTATCTTATTAAAACAAAACTTTAGTTATAAAATAAATACTTTAAATTTTTTACAGAGTGAAAATTTTGTCCTTCAATGTGCTTTTGTATTCTATAGCAATTTTATGCTCCGGATTCGCCAACACTTACTGGATATTTGCCCTGACTAGATTTCTGCTGGGAGTTGGGTAAGTCATTTTTTATTTTACTATTGAGAAATTTCGAAACAACATTAAAATAAAAAACTCCTTTGATAACAGTACTTGTTCACAAAACTTTAGTTTTGTTCAAAGTCTGATTATTCTGATAAAACTAGTTTTGTTTGTTACGTGTTCTGCCATAGGAGTTTATTTATATAAAGACCTGTTAATTTCTCAATTTTAATTTTGTTTTAGCTTTACAGGAGTGTTTTGTTTTACTTTATTTTTATCTAAAAACATGATATGCAAATCAATCTTAAGTTTTTATCTAACTACAAGCTTTATTTCAACATAATCATTTAAGTGAGATAAATTTAATAAACTAAATTTTTGCTGTGTAAGCAAAGTTTTTGTTTTTGAAAATTTAAGGTTAAAATACAACTTACAAATAAAAACTTAAGTAACGATTGTTTGTAGCATAACCTAGTTTTGAATTAATTATTTCCTCATTACTAATAGAAATTATGTTTTAATTAAATTTTAAATTGTTCACTTTTTCGGTGTTAATCTTCTTAATTCACCAAAATTTTTGTTCGTCACAATTAGAAAAGTTTACGATTTTCTTTATTAGCATTATTAGCATACACATTTTTATCAGCATTCTTGTATTTAAAGTTGATTTAATTATAAACACATTAATCAAACAAAAAGCCCTTAAGTTTAATTAACAAAACAATTTTTATATTAAGATTTAGATTACAAAACAACTTTTTAATTAAAATATAGTTAGTAAAAGCTTAATTTATATGCTAAATCATCTTTAAAAATATAAAAAACACTTTCAATAGCAACTGTTTTGTTTTTATGAAATGTACACCTATGTCTTGTAAACTTAACTTTTATCAACTTCTAATTATCTATTTTAGTTTTTATGATTAATTTGATTAGTTTTATATTGATTGCTTCTTTAGTTTACTCGTATTGCGTTTGATTAATTAGTTTTTTGTGAGTATTTATTTTGTTTTGACAAGGAAATTAGTTAAATTTTGAAAGCATTGCTCAATAAACCGTTTAAATGAAAAAAGTTTTGTTATTAGCAATTAATTGGTACATAAAATTTATCAACTTTAAATACTTGTTATTTGATTTCCTTAAAGGTTTACAACAAAAACAAACTTTTTAAAACCAAAATAAAATAAAATAAACTGTCGATTAGTAAACTATGTTAGCAGCAAAAACAAATATTGACCTAAAGTGTTATGTAATGTAATCAAATTTCTGTTTTTTTTTTTTGGAAGCGTCGTAATACTTGAAGTAAAATATAATGAATAAAATACTTGTTTAGACTTCGCTATTATTACCTTAAGTTTTAGTTAGTAAATAAGCAATCGTTTATGATGTAAACCTTAAATACACTGTCATTTTGGTATAACAGCTTTAAAAAAAACTTTTGAGTTTCTATGAATGGTCGAGTTTTATAACCATTTTTTATATCCAAAAACATACTTTACAATGTTTTTTTTTTTGTTTACTTATATACTGTTTTTTGTTTTGTTTTTTATCATTGTTATTAATATTTTATAGAGCATTATAAATCTTCTGATAAAACTAACATATATAGATTATAAAACCGTTGTAGTGCAGGTTAAGAAAAGTGTTTAGTTTTTAAGAAAGCTATGAATAGTTTAGGCATATAACAAAAAAAACTTTTTTTATGGCAATTTTTGTCTATAAGTTCATATAAAAACTAAATTAAAACATAAATTAAAAAAACTTGAAGCAATTAATTGTAAAGAATGAGTTCAGTTATTTAACTAAAACGACCAAATGAAAAAAATTTCACTATACTTACTATATCAAATTTAACTATAAACTATGTACATCGATAAGGTACGCACTAGATTTTCAAAATAAATAGAATCAAAAAATATGTATATAAAAATTTAGACATAAAGTTAATCGAACGAAAAAACAAACCAATTATTGCAGTTCACTATCCATTTAACCAAAAACAAAAAGGTAATTTCCCCTTGACAGAGAATCCGCATGCACCCCGCTGACGGCCAGCATCGTGGCGGACATGTTCAGCAAGAAGATGAGGGCGTTCGCCATGGGTTTCTTCAATTGGGGGATTTATTTCGGGTACGGCATGGCGTTCTTGCTGGGCAATTACGTCACCGCTGCTAATATTGGCGGGCTGGTTTGTACTTGTTTGATATTTAGTAAAAAATTTTCTTCTTTGTTTTAGTAAACTTTAAAATTGTCTGCGTTAAATTTTAGAGTTAAAAACATTTAACTTTTATTTAAACTAATTTGTTATTTATTTTGTGTTTTATTACAACTATAACTTTAGTTTTTAAATATTTGGAAGTTATCCATACTTACCATACTTACCATACCCATAAGGCTTATGCTTGCTAACAAAAATTTGAAAAAAAAGGTTTAAAAGTAGTAAACTATAAGCGCTTCATAGCACAATTATTTTGTTGTACTATTTATCACGTTTATCGAGTTTACAAAAGAAATAATTAAAATTCAATAGTAAAAACCATATATGTAAAGATAGTGTTAAAATATTTTTAGTATTTTTAACTTTGTACATAGTTTATTAAGAGTCTAATGAGTAAATCTTAGATTGTTGAAACAAAAAAAAAATTGTATTACTATGTTAAAAAGCAGTTGTTTTTTATACAAAGCTGCAACTACCAAACTTTTGTTGCTGCTAGATGTTTTGTTTAAATTTACACAATCAAAGCTGTATAAAATGTTATATAAAAACTGCTTTTTAAAGTACAGACCACATATGATAAACAAATTTTATTCTTAGTTATTAAATGTAGTAGTATGATTAATAATAGTGTAGAGATTATTTTAAATACATGTTTAAACATTTTTGACTGCTTTATAAGCTATATTTATATAATAGTCATACAATAGTTTTATAATTCTGTTTTTATGATGTTTTATTTACAAGAATTTAAAGCATTTAACAAAAATAAATCATTTAAGTTCTATCGTTTATCATACTTCAGTCTTAAACTTGTTTCTATACACTAGTAACTTGTTTTGACATTGATAATTTAAAAAAATCAAAAATGTTAATGTTTATTAGTTTTATTTTTTAAAGTTTTATTTTGTTAGGATACGGCCTATGAAATACCTTAAAACTTTTTAAAATGATTAATTTGTACAGGGTTGGAGGGTATGTTACTACATAGGAGGCGCTCCAGCTATCGTTGCTGCGATCATTCTATACCTGAGCGTCAAGGAACCGCAGAGAACCCAGACTCAGACGTCTGAAAAGGACAGTTCCGAAGAACTCAGTTAGTTTAATTTTTTCACAGATTTCATTCACACACCACATTGTCCTTAATAAAAAACAATACATTGGCCGACTATGCTTGAATAGTCTACAAAAAGGTTTGTTATATCTGAAACCTGTGAAAACCTTTACGTTTATTGTGAATAGTATAGAAATACTAGTATCATAGTTAAATTATTTCGGAAAAATAAAACTTTGATAGATTGTAATATTTAATGCGTTTTACAGAAAACTTTTTTTTTCAGCTGAGCCGGTAGAAATGTTACCTCTGGGCACTCGAGTGAAGAAGGTCCTCCAGATCATGGTGACCTCTCCCGTAATGCTGTTCTTGCTGGCCGGAGCCTGCATAAGACATTCAGGTTTTATTTTAACTAAAGCTATAGAGTTTTTTTTATGTAAGACTAAAACACTAAGTAACACAAGCGCCTTAAAAAATCTATAAAAAAATAGTTTTTACTAAAATATACAAATGTCGTTAGGGTTCTCTTATATTTTAGTAGAAGAGCAGTTTCGTACATTATGGCAGATTGACAGATTTGAAACAAACACTAAGTCAGAAAACACAAAGCCGTATTCTCTTTTTATTATTAAACTTCTTCTTTTTTCACTTCGTGTGTCTTCAGTTTAACTGGCTCGGGTTTTGATGCCTGAGTCGAACTTTGATCAACAAAATTTAGTAATAAGTCTTCTGAACAAATAATATCACAGGATCTTTCTGCTGGTCGTACAACAGCCAGGTGTATTTTCAGCAGAACTACCCGGGAAGTGAAGTCGGCGCGTGGATGGCGATCGACTCCATTTTGGGAGGAACTTTCGGAATCATTGTAGGAGGAATTTTAAGCGATCGCCTCGCGAACAATTACGGTTATTTTAATTTGACAAAATTAGTTTTTAAACAGTGATTCATTTTTATATGAACTCATAACGCTATAAAAGTCTGTGGATGTATTAATAACAACATAATATTTTTAAAAAAGTTTTATTGTATTAAATAAAAGTTTTTGCTTGGTTGTTTAAACTTTAGTTGTTTAAATATGTACAAGTTTGGTAACTTTTTCTATATTTTTTAGTGTTAATACAAAATTTAAAAGTCAATTAAGGTCATTAACCATTAAAATAAGGTCATTCGTTTTGTTTCTTGTATAGGATAGCTTTAGGTTAAATAAACAAACAGTGGAGTAAACAGCCAACTAAAGTTCAAACATTAATTAATCACAAACTAAAAGTTAAAAACAAAACAGTGAAGTAAAAATTTCTTTATATGCTTCTGTATGAACTTTTATTTGAAAAACTTGGGATAAAAGTTCAATACACGAATAATAATTAAGGTTCTTTGATCTTTTGACTATTTACTTAAAGTAAACTTTTTGTACAAATAAAGTTTGTTTACAAAATAATTTTGTTTTTGTTTTCAAGTTTGATTGATGACTTTAAGGCTTTAGTTAAGAATTTTTTTATTTGTCAGTATAGTTAAAGTCAACTTTTTGTTAAATTAAAGCAATGTAAACTGTTGTAAAAACAACAAAAATTTTACTAGTTATTTTCAATTGATTTAATATTTTGAAGTCGTTCAGTCATCAAAGTAACTTATTGTAACTTAGAATATTTATTTTATGAAACAAGTTGAACAAAAACTGCTTATATAGAAGTAGTTTATAACTTCTTACTTAGTGTTTTACTTTTCTACAAAATCATAATGCTAGTCAAGTATGCAGACGCATTTTGAATTACAACTAAAATTCGGAGTTTAAAAAAAACGCGTTTTTTCAAAGTATTTTTTTGATTCTAAAAAGCTATAAAATGTGTACGATGTAGGCTAATTGTATAAAATAAACAATTTAAATTTACAAATTACACAAGTGAAATTACTTAAGTGAGGTTAATTGGATTTTGTAAGCAAACATTTGTTTATACTTAATGCATATTTTTGTCGTAAAAAACATAGTTTACTTATAATGAAAGAATGTTCAGTTACTATTTATTAGTAAAACTGTAGTTTAACTGCTTTATAGCAGATCTTCAGGTATAATACTAAACGACGATCTAAAGCATTTTATATATAGCGATAAAAAGACAATAAAAGGAGGTTAGTAATATTAAAATGTATTTGTAAGTATTGGTAGGTGCTAGGAAATAAATTCAGCTTAAATCGTCTTATTTTTACTTAAATCTTAATTTGATTTGTTGTATGATAGTTAATGACTTTAAAATCGTCGTTTTATATTTGTTATATTCTTTATAATTATTTTTTATTTGATTTCATCGTAAATGCTTAGTTTAGTTGTATTTTAGTAAAAAAAAGTTATTTACCTATTTTTAGTTTCAACTGATTTATCTTGTTTTTAAATAAATTTGAAAATCAATTATTAAGACTTTAAAAAGGTTAATTGATATTTTATTTTTTTAACAGGAATAAACACGAGACTATGGGTATTAGCTGGAAGCCAAATAATTGCAGCTTGTCTGTCAATAGGCACGTTATCTGTAGCGCCACCGTACGCGTTTGTATTTCTACTGTTCGGATATTTCTTTGGTAAGTGTCTTTTAAAAAAAAAAACATTTCTTAAAAACGATTAGTTACAACAAAATACTATTATAAAGCTTGTAAAACATTACCAATTGTCAAACACATAAGATTGAAAAGAAATATTTGTTTTTTTTTTTCTAAAGTCTTAAAGTATTAAGGTATATAGAGTTATCGTGAGCAAATAAGAATAAATTTAAAACTAGTCTTAATTTCTCTAAAAAAAAGTTATCTTAGTTTGTTTCACTATTACTCGCTATAAGTTTGTTTGATTAGAAATATTTGCGTAAAAGGACCATACTCCTTTTATTAGTTGATTTATTTTTTCTATTTGACATAATCTAAATGTAGTTATTGTAAAAGGCTATTAAAAACAATGTAAACTTTTGATGTTCAGCTGAAGAGAAGTATTTCAAAGCTAAGTTTGTATTTAATCTAAAGATATTTTTTCGCCACTTTTTTATCTAGCCGAGACATTCTTCATTCAATTTGTTTAAAACTCAGTTCAAACATCTTTTTCACACTTCGCAACACTTTTCAGCCGAGATGTGGTTCGGAGTGCTGTTCACCGTTCTGGTGGAGTTCTTCCCCGCCTCGATGCGCTCCACCGGGATCGCCATCTTCATCTTCGTCATCAACAACGTGGGAGGAAACGCCCCGCTGATCGTCCCCCCCATCCGGCAGGCGTTGGGGGGCGACCTGAGGAAGGCGTTGTACTTGTGCTACGCGGGATTCTTCGGAATCAGTCAGTGTATTTAGTTGTTTGTATATTATTATATATATATATATATATATATATATATATACATATTAGTTTATTTATTTTACAATAAGTATGTACATCATACGTTGGATTCTTCGAAATAAAATAAGAAAAAAAAAGTATTTTCAAATAATGTTTTGTCTCTTAAAGTTTTTGATACAAAATTAACGTTAGCTGTTTAATGTTAGTGCCAATATTTCTTAAATAAATAAGAGAACGATTAGTAAATAAATAATGCTCAGACTTGGCTTACTTATTTGTTTTAATTAAATGAAATATTGCAAACTGCTAAGCATAAATATTTCGGTTTCGTACGTTTTAAACTTGTTTTGTTTTATAACTTAAAATGTTTATCTTATAAAATTAGTAATTTTGAAAACTGAAAACTAAGTTTTGGTATTTAAGTTAAATATTGCGAACTTTTTAGATAAGTAAGAAACTAAATATTCGTAAAAAAATTCAAACCGTTTATAAGAATTTTAAACTTTTCTGTTTTTAAAATGTAACGATTATAAGCGTTATTTAGAGTCTATTTAAAATAGAGATTAACTTATAGTTCATGTAATTAGTTTAATTTTAAATTGTTTAAATAAGTAATGGTATTTTTAAGAATGTTACAATAATAGACTTCAAAACAAGAACTTAAATATTTTTGAAAATATTATCGCACGAATGTGTTTTATAATCTAAATATTTTGTAAAGTATCAAAATCATAGTATTTTTTAAAACAAAAAGTAATTACAAAAGAATAAATAGTATTTTTTTCTTCCACTAACAGTTGTTGTTTATATAAGACTCTCATACTCATTAATTATTTACAAACGGTACAAATTTATTACTGTTTATTTTTTAATTAATTTAAAACTGAAGCAGTTATGAACCTAGTATTAGAATTAAGAAGCTTCTTGGTTTTGTATAAATGTTACCAAAGAATAACGAATTTTTATAAGTTAATTTTACAAATAAAACTGTTTAGGTGGAATTTTGTTCTTTTTCGCCCAACTCGCTTTTATATTTTACAAGCCGACGGAAAGCAAGTACGATCAAGAAGAATTAAGAAGAATAAAATGACATGAAATTAAAAGTCAAAAACTTTAAAAATAATTGAAAACTGACCTCACTTTAATTTATTCACCAAACATTCTGTAATTGTTTTTTTAAAGAGTGCTATTTATTTATGGCAATTTTGAATTTGATCAAATTTTTTTTGTGTTTAATTGCTCATCTAAGTGTTTAAAAATTATTGCTTTGCTTTAAAATATTCTTTTCGATCATTTATTTCAATTGAAGTCTACTTGTATAAACAACTTGCCAAGAGATGTATGTTTTTAAAATAAATATAAAACTTATTAGGAATTCGAGTTGAAATCAATCAATTATTTTGTATTCTGTTTAGAATATCGCAGGCTGTTGAAAAACATTTAGTTTGTAGTTTCTAGTTTTCTATTGCGTTTTAAGGAATGTTTTCTCTATTAAATTATTCAATTTTAGTTTTTGTATTTTGTTTTTGTTAAAAAAAATATGTTTTGGAATCATTTAAGTTCAAAAAAGAATTTAAAGAAAATCTGATAAATTTAAAACTACTAAATTAATACAAAAGCATTTTTACTCAGCCTATTTTTGTTTGTAATATTTATAACATTTAATTATTTGCAGAATGAATTGATGAACATTAACCATAAACAACACTTTTAAAAAATAATACTTCTAAGTCCAGTTTATTAAGTTTTATACTGTACCTTACTGATGTATTTTTCAAAAAAAAAAGCATTTAAGTAAAGCGAAGGTTTAAATACTATTTACTATAAAAGTCTGCTTCGTTTTAGTAATTGTAAGTTGTATTTTGTAAAAGTTTTTAAAACAATTTCATATTCTAGATTTGTACGTTGTTTAAGTTAAATACTTCTGTTATTAAAAGTTTTTTTCAAACATAACATAAAAAAACGTTTAACTTTTAAAGAAGGACGTTTTACTTAATTAAATAAATGAACTGTAAAGCAATACTCAAAAAAGTATTTATTAACATATAACATCTAATGCTAAAAAATTTTAAAACATTACCAAAACAAATGTTTTTTTAAACCTGATACTCTTTAAGCACTTCTAACAAAGTGCTCATTATTATTGATCGAATTAATTTTAAGTTCTTTATGACTAGTCATTAGTTGCACCAAAACAACCGAGTACTTTAAATGAAATTTTATATTTCAAATCAAATATCAAAATAACTGTATCGCCGAGAAAAAAGAGTAGCCTTAAGAACAGAAGTGAAGCAAAGAATATTTTTAAAAAGCACATTTAATGATTGTCAAAAACTTTCTATAAAAAACTTCATTGAATTCAAAAACCACCAAAGTCTCGTTTATACAAAAATCTTGTTTAGTTTTGTTAGTCGTATTTCTACTATAACGTGCGTCATTTTTACGACATATAGATCTTCAACGTATTTATAGAAAATCGTTCTGATTTTTATCAACATATAGATAATTTTGTGAAAGTTTTCGCAAAAAGCTCCTGTTTAAATTCGATGTTTATTAACTTATTTATAATAATTTATTAAGTTATTTTTCATTGAGCGCTAAACAGCAGGGTTTCCGTTGTTAATCAATTTTATTAAAAAAAAAAATCAACCATGATATTCTGAGTCTAAAGTCAAACAAACGTTTAGTTGGCATTTTTACCAGAAAGCGTCTTTTACAGACGAAACTTTAAAAAGCCTAGCGGGCTACCCATTTCAAGAACTTAATTAATAAACAATTTTTTGATTAGTCTAATCATGTACAAAATTTCAAGTTGCATTACTTTTACAAGTACAGTTTTCACATAAATTTTCTAGCTATGAAAAATGTAAATTAAACAAACACGTTAATTCCAGCCAAAAAGTGATACTGAGCAAAAATATCATTTAATTTTAATAATTTAAATTTATTTTTAGGCTGTAATTGAAGCTTGCACGAGTCTAGCAGTTCTAAAACTTAGTTTGCATTTAGTTTGTGAACGTTTGTCGCCAACCAATCTACGTGCCATAAACTTTTATCGTTTACAAAAGATGACCAACAAAAGCTCAAGTTGTGACTAACTTATTACTCCAGAAAGGCAGTTTTTGTATTAATTCAACAAAGTGTCGTAAATTATAAAACAAGTTGTTTAGATATTTAAAATAGTTTATATTTTTTATTTATTCACCAAAGGTAAATTCGTCGACAAATAGATAACTTTATATTTTCAAAATATTCAGATTCAAGCTAACAAATAGAAGAAGCAAAACTTATAGTTTTAAATTTATAGCTTGTTTTTCTATAAATTTTAGCAAGATAATATAAAGACAAACAGAGAAAATGATAAATGTTACTTTCAAATACATAAAAAAGATAGTAAAATTAAATAAATACAGTTATATAAATATAATATTTTCTATGTTTTTTCAAATAAATAATATTAAATGCTTTTAGGAGCGATAAAATGTTTGACAACAGAACAAATAAATATTGTTAAAATAGACAAAAATATCAAAATTTGTTAAATCATCAAATTAACGGCAGCTGACAGGAATTCTCATTGTGTAATCCTTTCCTACATTATTTTCATCATAAGTTTTGAAGTCAACAACTTCTGTATGCAAAACTTTGTCTGCCTTACAAATTGGAGCTAAAAATTGAATAGTGTCCAATACATGCTTATTAGGAACGAATTTAATATCCTGCAAGTATTTAAATCCCATGTCATTTGGGTGACATCTGATTTTAATCAAGCTTTTAGCGTCGTAATCAGCATTGCTTCGATTGTAAGTTTTGCAGTTGAATTTATCCAAGAAGTCATTGAATCTAAAGTTTTAAATTTACATTAGTTTATACAAAACATATGTACTTTTATATGCTTAATTTGTATAAAACACGAATCAAAATAATTAAATACTCTGTCATATACATGATCGATAAGTATAACGATGTTGTACATTTGTACATTAAAATAAAGCTATAATGTGAAATGTTTAAAATTTAGTAGCTTTAATAGTACTAACATTTTATCAAATAGAAACATCTATAATCCGAAAAACTTATATTTTTTATATTACAAACCTGATAATTGTTTTTCTGTCAATTACTTTCTTATCGCTTATCACTGGAATTTGGCTGAAATATTCATACGCATAGCTATAAGAAACTTTTGGAACTTTTAGCTTTTTGTTCTTGCAGCCAACAGGTATATAAGTTACATAAATGTAAGAAGGATCTGAAGATTTAGCAAAATATTTAGTCGTGTAAGTCACGTTGTTTTCATGGTCGCACTTGTAAGCAAAAAATTGCGGGTTAATGTTTTTTATTTCTGTGTATTTGACATTTTTACAGTCTTTGAAGAAAATTCCTCTAGATTCGATTTCACTCGTACAATTAGCTTTTTCGGTAAAACTTAGAAACCTAGAAATGAAAAATAAACTTTATATTTTTTTTTTAACTTTTTCAGTCTTCGAAGTAAATATGATATTTTCAGCTTTTGTAATATGTAAATTTAATTTATCACCCTTATTAAAACTGACCCAATTTTTTCAAATTTGTATTCATTTGTTGAACTGTAGTCCTTATCAGGTTCTCTATCAAAGAATTGAAAGTTTTCATAATTGTTGTTGTTCGAAGGGATTGGCGTTGCCATCGTAATCGAAGCGATCGTCATAATTGACATCAAGAACAAAGTAATATTCTGCAAATTTAAGGAAAAATTTGTTAGTAAAAATCAAAACAAAATTAGTTGACATAGATAACGTTTTCTTTCTGTTGAGTGAATTTAAATATTAAAATACAAAACACTTCCTCATTAATAAAAATAAAATTTAAAATAAAAATACAAGCTTTTACAAAAATAAAAATGAACTTCAACATTTGCAGAAAACTTGTAATTTGACATCTTTATCAAAATATAAACAAAACAACTTTTTTATACGTACAAAAATATTTTATTTTTTGCAACGTAATTAAGAATAAGTTAATAACTTATAAACACAAATCTTAACTTAAGAAAAACATTAATTTATAATCATAAAATAAGCAATACTTTATAAAGATAGATAGCAATTTTTACATTTAAATTCGTAACCGAAACTTTTATAAACTTACCAATCTCATATTATATATTTTTCAATACTTTAACAAATTTGTTAGTTCACTTGTGCTTTGTAGCTTTGTAAAAACTTTTATGAATTTCAACTACTATGTTGCCTTTTTATACAAAAATTTTAAAGGTCGAGATTTATTTTTAGGGATTAAAAGAGTTTCTTGATAGTAAACAACATTTAAAGTTTTTAAAAAAGTTTTCAAGGATTAAAGAATTTCTTAACAGAAAATAACATTTATAGGTTAATAAAAATATTTTTTTATTTTCTCAACAAATTGAAAACAGTTTCTCATAGAAATTTAAAGAAAATAAAATATCAAAACATTTTAAGTAGTGCTGTTTTATATTCACAGAATACAAAACTTAAATATCAAGGTTTCATAATCATTAACGTGTTTATAAATTTGTTAAAAAATTCTGAACAAAAGTTTAGTTTTGTTATATTAAATATTTTTTTTTCATGTTGCACGAAATACCATTTACCGTAGATAATTATAAGCTTAAAAGTACACAGAAATTTTCCTTTATATAATTTATAAAATCAAAAAGTTTATAGCTATAAATTTACCGAATTAACAAAACTAATACTGAATTCTTTATTTATTTTTAAGCTCTAATTTAACTATAATTTTGACATTAAAAAGTTCATATAAACAGTTAAATGTGTAGTATTTTATTACTCTGCAAGGTTTTCAGATATTGTTTTAATTTTTTCCAAACTTTAGCCTAGTTTTTTATCTAAATATACACAACTTATTATTTATTAATAAGTCTACAGGTGATCGTAATAATAAAATTTAATAATTAAAACTTGAGCTTCAGACAGCTTAAAATAAAAACTAAAAATAAGCAATATTTCATTATAAGTTTAATATACACGACGCTAAACGATAAGTGCTCAATAACTTCTCAATTTTTCTGTATTAAACGACGTTTCGGTCATCTGGCTCAAAACTGTTGTGTTTTTATTCTATTTTATTATAAAGAGCCTTACTTTAAATTGTAACGAAAAGCGCTAAACGTGTCTAAAAAGTATGCATTTTTTAAAATATACAGTCTTATGCCCTGGTTAATTTTTGTAATGCTCTACTTACAGGGACAGGCAGCCTTAAGAGTTCTTGGGTATATTTTTCTTGAAAACGTTACTTGCTGGAGAAAAGTAGTTAGTTGGGTTAGTTAACGATAACTATTTTTAATCAACGTAAGTAATTATCTTTTACCGAAAATTTGATAAAGTAAGCAATGGTAGAGTACCGTTAAAGGCTAATAATTAGATTATCAGATATTTTTTTTACTTTTATTAAATTTTTAAAATAAAAAAGTATGGTTCAAGCTGAAAGGTACATCGTTAGCTACTTTTTTTTTGCATTGAGTATCATAATTCTTCGCGCTTCAGTTTTGCCGACCCCTGTAAAAGTGAGTTTTTTTTTTTGCATTAAGGTTTTGTTTTCAAACTACTAGTGTACATTTAAATTAAAGACTTAAATTTTAAAACTTTTAAAATGTTTTTTGTCTATATTTTATTTGTTACATATCGCATAAAGTTAGATTTGAGCATTAAACTTTTTGGTCTCTAAAGATTAAAACGTAATTTTTAAGAACACTTAAATATTTTTTTTACTACGTGCATTTTAATACAGAGATACTTTTTTCTAGTTAAAGAATTTTGATCTAATTCTATTGTATGCTATATTGAGCTAAAGCTTCTGTCTGTAGTTTGATTATCAATTTATAAATTGACATTTAATCGTGTTGTAAACAAACAGTTTAAATAAAAAACACACTTAATAAATTTAATTAAGACTAAATTTTTACCGTTTTTTGTCCTCTAGCCTTATGCTTCAACAAAAACTCAATTTGTTCTTTTTTTTTTTATTATTCTCATTAGAGAAGTATAGCATCATACTCTCTATGTTCCATAAATTTCAAAAGATGACTTAAATAAATTGATTGTTTATTGAAACTGTCATATGTTTTTAGAACTTAAACTGTATTGAATTTATAAGATAACTAGCCATTTAATTTAAAAAAAATGTTGTATTAAAAGAATCGGTTAAATTTTAGTTTAAACTTCTCCATAAGCAGTGCGCTTATTTGCGTGTTTGTTTTAAAAACATTTTAACATACTTACAAAAAGTAGAGTTAACTTTTTATCATAAATCAGTTTTCATCTTAAACTGTTACTCTTAGCTCTCTTGGCTACATCTAAATCTTTTGATTGCCTTTTGCTGAATTATAGCATCATTTTCAAAAATATGTCTTATTAAAGCTCCTTATGAGTACCGGTAAAAGAAAAACTAAAACATTTTAAGAATACTTATGGCTAGATGATTTTAATCTTACTTTTTTAATTTCGCACTTTTTTCAAACAAAAACATCAGCTTGACTCAATTAAACTTCTTTTAGTTGATACAAGTAATGCCACAATACCAATAAAAAACTGTTTTAACTAAACGTTAAAACTAAAAGCACATAAATAATATAAAAAACTACTGTATATTAAGCAAAAAAACAAATTGATAAAACGTCACTAAAAAAATATCAAAGTGTGGAGAAAAAAAGTTTTGCTTAAACATTGCACTTTACTAATCGCTGTATAACCCGAAAAAATTCCTAACATAGCTATTTAGGAACTAAACTATTATAATATTGTATATAATTTTTTTTTGTGATGGAATCACAATATTATTTTAAATAAGAAGTTCAGCCCAACTAAACCTAAGTTTTATTTCTATAATGTATAAATAAATCAGACCTTTTTTAATTACATCTTTTGAAATTCTTTGTTTTTAAAAACGTATTTAATTTGTAGATATTTGTTCAAGCTTAAAATTATGTGATCAGGTACAAGCACAAGAAAATTTATTTACACTGTAATGAAATATATATTTTCAACATTTTCAAACAGAGAAATTTCTTTCGGGTTTTTGAAGAAATTCAGCGTTGAACAACTAGTTAGTATCTCAATTTTTTACATAACTAAAAGATATAGAACACCAAGTAAGTACCTCGAAAAGGTTTTTAAATAAATAACAGCTAACACGTTTTAAACAGCAAAAAGATTAAGCAAACAAAACCAGCTCTGTTCATCAGCTTACTGTTAATAAGAAAACTGCAGAATTCGAACCAATCTCGCCGGAAAGTCTTAATGAAAATCTGATGTATCCTGATAAAGAAAGTAATGAACTAGAAAGTATCAGACGGGTCTTATGTCGAAGAAGAAGCAAAAATTTTTAGATCTTTCCACAGGCCAAGGTCAACTGAACGATTTACTTGACACCAAGTTCTATGAAAAGTTTGTTATATAATTTTATACTTGATGTATTTTTATTCAAAGATAATAAAACAATGTTATAATTAAAAATAATTTGAACTGAAAAGATGCATTTAAACAAAAGAAATATTAACACGCCGTATTAATAAAACAAATGGTGTTCCATAAAAACATCGACTAATTTAGTTTATATTTCTTTGTATCGTATCTAAGGAGTATACACATTTTAGATATTTAAGATATTTCAAGTATTTTTTTATTTCAAGGTTACATGTTAGGCTAATGCTTTAAACTGCTTACAGTATAAAACAAAATATAAAAGTTATATATACCGAAAACATGGTAAAACTCTTGAAAAGTATTTAATTCTACATCTCAAGATAATTAAAATTTAATGTGTATCGAAAACTTAAAACTTAAAAATAATTATCATCAGAGACAACACAGATTTTATATATAATACAGTTCAATAAACTTAAGAATTATTAATTTTTAACCGGTACTAACATAGCTATATACTGTATATCATAAATTCATAAAATAGCTAATAAGTAGTTTTACATGAATTTACTATATTTACATTGCTGTTCAAAACCATTAATATGTGTTTTATAGTGAAAAAAGAAATATAAAAGCAAGAAGAAGTAAAGCAAGTAGAAGTAGAGTTTAAAACGAGCTAGCTTTTTAGAGTAAGTAATTTGAAGCAATGAGAAATTATTAATTTTTTCAAAGTTATTCAGCTACATAAATTAATGTTAAATCAATTCTTTATTTTTACGGTTTTATTATCATAATTTAACATAATCATTAAACTAACTATCTTTTTGTACTCAAAACTTATTTTATTTTTGGACCCATAAAATGACTGCAAAAAAAAAAAGACTTTACCCATAAAAGATAGCTTGTAAGTTTTGCTAAATATTATACTAGTTATATAAGTATAAACACAATTACTGTAATTAATGCAGTTTTTTTGTTACAGAAACATTGTTCCGTTAGCCTCCGGTAGAACTTTTCCCTCCGCTCTCATTGAAAAACAACAATCTCAAATCGAAGACTCTCAAATTCCTACTATTGGGAGAGAATCTTTAATGTCTGAAAATAAGGAAGCCAACGATAAAATTTTGAAAAACTATAAAGAAACGAGCCGAGGGAGCTACGAAAGAGTCGGACAGTTTCTTGACGAAAATAAATTGGAACAGACAAAAGAATAAGATTTTTTGTTTTATTTTCCCGTCAGAGAAACTATTCAAGTTATTTTAAATGTTTACTATAAGGTAATAGAAAAGTACACCCGACCAACAAATAATTTTAAGATTAATCAAGATTAGGTTTTATAGTAATCTAAAACAAAAAAAGTAACTATAGTATTCAAGCAGAGAAATAAATTATGTCTTTCAAACACTAATAATACTTGTTTTTGTACGAACAAAATATTACAATAAATATGAAAACAGAAAAGCATTAACAAGAAAGTATTATAAATATCAGCGGTTGTGCAAACAACATACTAATACCAAAATGCAAACAGGTGTTCATGGACAATGAGATCGACGGTATCGCTCTTTCGCTGATCAGCAAGGAGACGTGTACTAGCAAACTGCAGATGAAGCTGGGACACGCTCTTCAGTTGATATCAGCAGTGAAAATGATGATGGGAACTTTCATCTTTGCACTGGGAGCTCGTACTTCCAACTCGGGGTAATTCCCCCCGATGAATAACATTAGTTTGTGTTTAATGTTGCAGTTTTTACACTCAATTGAAAATAATGAGATTGAGAATGTTGTTTGGAGTATACTAGATGTGGAAGTTTGTTTTTACTTACACACCACACCCAGAACTGTATAAACCTCATTTTCGGTGTCGGAATGTAATTTGTTTTATTTGTTTTATTTTATAAACATATTTGCTGATTTTAAACATTGTTATACTAACGAAGTTATTTTTAATTCTTAAAATAAAATGTTGCAGTTTGCTTAAACTGACCTAATACATATATTTTTCATAATAAGAATCTGAGAAGTTAATGACATTTTAATAATTAAAAGCATCTACGTTTGTTTAACAAAATACATGCTGCTTCTAATAAAAACAAAAATTTAATGTTGGTTTGACATCTTTCATAATTAGAATAGCTTTAATAATTTATTTTCCATTGCTTCTGTTCTAATTCCAGTATAACAAAGTTATATACAGCTTGTATAAAAATAAATTATTTAGTTTCTATTACAGCGTTTAAGATCAAAACTAAAAGAGGTTTTAGTTTTGTTTGTACTAATATTTTCTTTTATAGGCAAAGTTTTCAGCAAACGATAAAAGGTAGACTTAAACAAAAATTCTATCAACAGATATCTAACATTTATCTTTACTGTACTATCAATAATAATTTTACTTAAAAACTATTTTTACAAGAGAAATAAAAAAGTTATTATAATGAGTAAAAAATAATATTAACAGTAAAGTTTTATTAAAAAGCATTCTTAAAAAGTTTATTTTTATGCATAGTTAGGAAAAGAAAAATGCATACTCTGAATATTTTTTAAATATATACTTACTACAAGATTTCTATCGATTACCCTGATATCCATATACAAATGACAATTCCAAGATTTTTTTGAAATAAGGCTAGCTGGTTTTGTAACTACGGATGTCTCTTTGCAAAATCTTCGTATAATTTGCAAACTGTATTGCTTTTTTTCACAGGTTGAAGAGTAGATTTAATACACATTAAAGTAAACTAAGTCTGTAAAAAAAATTTCTAGCTGTAGACTATTTTTACCAAAAGCACCGGAGCCGAGAATAATAAAATATAAACTTTAGAAGACCACTTTATTTTTACAGTTAGTTGCTAATACAAAGTTTAGGAAATTTTTCAAAGTCTTAAGCATTAAGTCTGTTAACAATCCGACAAAATCATATGAAAAACTTACCGCCATTTCATACGATAAAATTTACAGATTGATCAACAGAATGAATATCTGTTCGGTTACTTCTCATCGAAGGTTGAAAATTAACCAATAAAAATGCAAAGAGCGAGCAAACCCTTCAGACGGAGCTCAAGATCTTGAATTTTTAGAGGAGAAAGTATTCGCAAGTAGTGACAGATCAAAAATTGGAATGAAATAGTTACAACAAGAAGAAGAAATTCTGAAAAGTTTGTGTATAGCTACTCCATAGCCGGTTCTACTATAAAAAAAGCGAGTTTTCAGAAAAATTTATTATATAGAATTCAAATTAGAATAGCAAAGGTAAACCGGAAAATGCGAAAATCTAAAGATCTAAGTTTTTCAAAAAATAATGGCAAGCCGCTGAAGAAAAGAAAACAAAAAGCTGCAATATGACCACAAAATTGATTACAAAATATTTAAAGGAATACATAGTAAAAGTAGGAGAAGAAAATTAAAGCATTAAAACAGCTCCAGTGGGAAGTTTTTCAGTGTGTAAAAATAGAACCTTGAATAAAAGCAAAACAAGTTAAAAGCAAACTTTTGAAGTTCTGTTTGTGAAGTGTAATTCGTACCAAATACAAACAATCTGTACATAAGAAGCGAAAAATTTCAGTAAAAGATGTTTGACTATGGAGAGTTCTTCCATAGAAAGTTAACTAAAATTCTGAAAAAATGTTTTAAGTACAAAAATGACTAAAGAGTGATGTGGGATTTTGTCATGCTGATATATAAGTTAAAATTCTATTTTTAAATAGAATTTAAGTAAAGTGAGTTTGTGTTTTAATTCACAACTTAATTTAAGCCATATTAAGTATTTTACATCTCATACTGTTCTTTACATTATTCTAGTTTTTAAATTTCATAATTGTTTTAACTTTTTATAAAAAAGTTTATTTTAGCATAGCAGTATTCGCAATGATAAAACTATCACATCACAGAAGATTGCACCGATAGAACTATCACATCTCAGTAGACTGCAGCAATACAACTATCACGTCACAGTAGATTGAAACATTACAATTATCACATCACAGTAGATCACAATAGTACAGCTATCACATGACAGTAGACTACAGTATTACACGTATCACATCACAGTAGATCGCAACAATACAGCTATCACATCATAGTAGAACACAACTTTACAACTATCACATCACAGTAGATCGTAAGAATACAAGTATCACGTCGCAGTAAATTGCAACATAACAACTATCACATCACAGTAGATCACAATAGTACAGCTATCGCATCACAGTAGACTATAGTATTACAACTATCACATCACACTAGATCGCAACAATGCAACTATCACGTCACAGTAGATTGCAACAGAACAACTATCACATCACAGTAGACTGCAGCTATACAATTATCACGTCACAGTAGATGGCAACATTACAACTATCACATCACAGTAGATCACAAAAGTACAACTATCACGTCACAGTAGACTGCAGCAATACAACTATCACATCACAGTAGATTACAATATAAATACGTAGATAAGATTTTTGAAAAATGCTACTCTAAGTCATGGCTTTTAAATGGTTACTTCAAATTGACCAAGATACTTAGAAAAATCACTTATGTAAACGTTAGACTACTCTAAAAAGTATTAAGTCTTTGAAAGAATTGCGTCAAAGGTTGTGATCTTAAATAATTTAAAAACCGTGATGTGCTAATAGTAGCTCCATAGTATTGCGGACTTAGTGATGTGATTGTTGTAGTCCCATAGTGTTGCGGACAACACTTATAAAAATTTGTAGACTAATAGTTGGTCTATACGTAATTTTTGAATTTTTTGATATTATGATTATACCGATAGTTTAATATGTTCAATACTACATGAAAAGAAACTCGTTTTTTCTTAAATTTTTGAAAATAATATTCATTAGTATTTATCAAAATTAAATTTTTTGTTAAATTAAAATGCCATGATTTGTCAAACACAATTTGAAGTATTTAATTTTTCATTTTGCACTAAATTTGATTTACTTTAAATTTTATTCTGAAGATTGTAGGAATATTTGTTAAGTTTTAAATCAATGTTACGTCTTTTATAGAACTGCTTCAGAAGTTTATTTAAATTATAAAACACATGTGATGTGATAGTTGTGTTGTTGCGATCTACTGTCATGTGATAGTTGTGTTGTTGCAATCTACTCTCCTGTGATAGTTGTAATGTTGCAATCTACTGTGACGTGATAGTTGTAATGTTGCAATCTACTGTGATGTGACAGTTGTATTATTGCGATCTACTGTAATGTGATGATTGTGTTGTTGCAATCTACTGTGATGTGATAGTTGTATTGCTGCAATCTACTGTGATGTGATAGTTGTGTTGTTGCAATCTATTATGACGTGATAGTTGTATTGTTGCAGTCTACTGTGATGTGATAGTTGTATAATTGCCATCTGCTGTGATGTGATAGTTGTGGTGTTGCAATCTACTGTGACGAGATAGCTTTATTGTTGCAGTCTACTGTGATGTGATAATTGTATAATTGCGATTTACTGTGATGTAGTAGTTGTTTTGTTGAAGTCATAGTTTGAAAATTTCGAAAACTACACTAGATATTCTGCAGTTCATGTTGCAAAGCAAAAAAAAAAGGTATTAGGCTAATTTTATGGCAGTTTTGAAGCACTTATACAGACATAATAGGAAAATTCAGAATTTAGGGGACCATAAGTTGCACTAGGTATTCTGGAGTTGAAGATGAAAAGCAAAAAAAAAGTTCTTAGGTATATTTAATGGTAGTTTTCTGTAAATTTTGTTAGAAGGGGCCATATCTTTTTTTATTTCTTGTAAAGGGGGCCTTTTAAAAAAAGTTTGGAAAACTCTTGTGTGGCCTTTCTTGTATTTAATTAAAGTTAATTAGTTATATTTTTACTTTGGTGTATTATTAAAACTTTTTGGTTGTGTTAACTTAAACATAGTTAATGATTTTTTTTTACATAGTAGTTTATAATAATTAATTTTTACTAATTTTCATAAACTTGTAACTATGTTTTGTTTTGAAAAATAAAACTGATTTAAGCAATGTACAACCTTCGTTAAATACTAAAATTGAAATAATTTTTTATTTGTGCAACTAAAGCTTTAAGTTTCGTTTTAACAGTTAATACAGATCTTTATCATGTTTTCAAATATTCAAGTTTATAGTTTTTAACATTAGAAAATGTTCAAATTTATTTTTATTCAATTATATTTTCTTTTTCTTTTATCAATTTTTCTTCGCTTAATTTAAGGATGGAAGATGCTGAACTTAAGGATGATTTTCTATTTTTTAAACTCTTTTTAACAAAATTAAACGAAGTGGCTCGTGATTAATAAATTGAAAACTTGTAGCTGTTAAGTTAAACTGAAAGAAATTTACTTTACACATAGTGCTCTTCAAGGTTCTTACATAGAATTGTTAGATAAGAGAGTTTTGATCATCAAACTAAATCAACCTCATTGGTTTTTACAAAGTTCAGTATCCTCTGTTCAGTTAGATAAACGTTTATGAAATACCATTAATTCCTAAAGCAGTAATGATTTTTTTATTTTTTTCATACTTAAATCTAAAATAATCATTAATCAGTCTTATTTAAATGAATAAAATAATGTGAAAAATAAATTGAAAACTAAGACCTGTAAGAACAGTCTAAAAATTATATTGTATTTTTTTGGTTAAATAAAAATACATTGTAAATCAGTAATGACTTAGTATGTATGTGTAACTACTGAAAAATGTATCTAGAAACTGTTAAAAATAATTATTAACTTCAAAATTTGAACTGTTTTTATGTCAAACAAAAACATTAAATATATTCCGGAGTTAAACATATCATACATGCATTTCAGTATTTATTATTTTTAGCTAAATGAAAAAGTAAGTGTTTTATTCTAAGTTTCTATTATTACGTTAAATAACAAGTATTTCCTACTGACAGCTAAAACAAAAATGAAGCTTATTTAATTTATGTATGTAAGTCAATTAACTAATAATGAAATTTTCATCCATTGTTGTCAAGGAATTGTCGTCTTGTCATTGTATAACCCAAGCATAAAGTTTTAATTTAAAAAACAAATGTTTATTAAGTCTTTAGAAATACTTTATTCTGGTAATTTGGCAACCATGCTTTTACTTCTTTCCTATTGAAATTAATGTCTAATAACTTTATTTTTACCCTGTTAGTAAGACTTTAAAGATATTTACTAAGAAAGAAGTATAGAAAAAGTCAGATTAAGATTTTTAGTTTTATAGTTAATGAATAAACGTAACAAAATAGACTACATAACAAAGTAAGTTTTTCATATGCGGCAATATATTAAACAACAAATTAAAGTATAAACTTTAAAAAAGTTTAAAATATCCAACTCGGTTAAAATATGTCGGTATTAACTGATTTTTAATTATTTAAGTCCTGTAACTCTTCAATTTTAATTTTTATTAATGTTTGAAATTCTTTGATCGTCTAATTCTAAGTAACAAGCTAGATGAGTATTATGTATATATAGTTGTTTAAGTTTAATATAACAAATATACGTTTTTAATTTTTTAATTATAAGTCTTTTTTGAATAGACGGAATAACTAAAAATTATGTTTCGCTTAATTGTTTCTGCTGTACTTGGTTTAACTAGTTTTTTTTTCTAAAACAAAATAAAATCATTTCAAAACTCATATATTTTTTAGAAACCGATATAGTTAAACAAGTTTAGGTTAGTTACGACAGTTTAGAAGTTTAATCTAGTGTAAAACACTCATAATCATTTAAAATGTATAGAAAACATTTCTAACTCTTTTTAGACAATAATTCACTTATAGATGTTTGCCAAGATGATTGAAAGTTAAAACTTTGAAATAGCTCCAGAAGAAAGTTTTTCAGTTCGGAAAAATAGATCCTTGAATAAAATGAAAGCAAGTATAAAACTAACTTTTAAAATCTGTTTGTTGCAAGTTGCAGTGTAAATCGTATTAAAATCCAACAATCTGT